>NC_090653.1:141011350-141128850 GCF_040937935.1 Hyperolius riggenbachi
GGGCCAGGGTCGCACAAAATCACATCAACACAACCTCGCACAGACCTGCCGGGTAGCCTTCCTCTGGGTCTGCCTCTACCTCTGCCTGTTTTGTCAGTTGCGTCCATATCGGGGGGGGGGGGGGGGGGGGAGGAAGTGAAAGGTATGCACTGACTTGACTACAGGTGCAGTTAGCAGGTATGCACAGAGTGGTATATCACACTGCGCTCAACTCACGTAGGTGGGTGGGTGCACTGTGAACAATAGGTAGGTCGGTATATTCAGTGATGGTTATTACAATGTGCACCTGTCACACACAGACAGGTAGCGGACAGGCACAGTGACACTGCATGCACTCAGCTCATGTAGGTAGTAGAGATGTAGCGAACGGTTCGCCGGCAAACGGTTCCAGGCGAACGTTGGGGTTCGCGTTCGCCTGCACCAGGCGAACTTTTGCAGAAGTTTGATTCGCCTCATAATGCACTATGAGGGTCAACTTTGACCCTCTGCATCACAGTCAGCAGGCACATTGTAGCCATTCAGGCTACACTAAGCCCTGGAGCCCCACCCCCCCTTATATAAGCCAGGGTCCGGCGGCCATGACACTCACTTGTGTGCCTGCTGCAAATAGACAGACTAGGGAGAGCTGCTGCAGATTTTTTCTCCTAGGGAAAGATTAGTTAGGCTCTTGGCTTGCTCCTGGATGATTGTTATTGCTAAAATAGCCCCCCTCAACAGCTCTTTTGAGAGCTAATGTTTTCCAGATGTGTTTTTTTTGTGTGTTGCTCACTGACATTATACAGCCCTATCTGTTGCAGCTGGACCTTGGTAATTGTTATTACTGTGCCAGCCAGGCCCTGCCTAACTATCTATACTGGGACACCTACCTATGCCTACCTAACTACTTGGGCACCTACTTACCTATACGGTGACACCTACCTACCTACACTAGGGGACCTACCTACCTATACTGGGTCTCCTACCTATGCCTAGCTAACTACTGAGGCACCTACCTACCTATACTGGGTCTCCTACCTATGCCTAGCTAACTACTGAGGCACCTACCTACCTATACTGGGTCTCCTACCTATGCCTAGCTAACTATTGAGGCACCTACCTATGCCTACCTATACTGGGACTCCTACCTATACCTACCTACATACAAGAAGATAATAAGGTTGTTGCTTCATTGTGGACAGACCAAATTTGATCAGCTGGACAGTCACTGTTCTATCATTGAGCTACCACAGCCCGGCGACCATATGGGCTGGAAAACTGCCATGGCCTGCACTCTGACCATGTTGCACATCAGTCCAGCACAGCCGTCACTACGCAAACAGCTGTTTGCAGTGCGTTACACAGTGAGTTTGGTGTGTCAGTGTGAAGCAGAACTCTAATTACACTCCCTGATTGATGTATACCCATGCAAGATGTTTTAAAGCACTTTAGGCCTGCAATTTAGCATTCAATGTGATTTCTGCCCTTAAAACGTTGCTTTGCTTCAAATCCAGATTTTTCCCCGGGATTTTGGGCATGTATCCCACTCCGCCATGCCCCCCTCCAGGTGTTAGACCCCTTGAAACATCTTTTCCATCACTTTTGTGGCCAGCATAATTTTTTCTATTTTTCAAAGTTCGCGTTCCCATTGAAGTCTATTGCGGTTCGCAAAGTTTTCCGCGAACCGAACCTTCCGCAAAGGTTCGCTAATCGGGTTCGCGAACTGAAAAATCGAAGGTTTGCTACAGCTCTAGTAGGTAGGTGGGTGCACTGTGAACAACAGGTAGGTAGGTATATACAGTATGGGGTATTACAATGTGCAGCGGCCTGTCACACACACAGGTAATCACTGAATGTGCTGGGCCTGGCAGTGGCACACATAGTATGAATTAGCAAGGCTGTCTATGCAACACAAGTGTCAGTGGGACACACACAGGAAAAAAAAAAAAATAGATCACAAGAACAAGATTAGCTCTCAAAAGAGCTGTTGGAGGCTATTTTAGCAATACGAATCAGCAAGGAGAAAACTAAGAAGCCTACAAAAGCCTAACTAATCTTTCCCTATGAGAGAGTCTGCAGCAGCAGCAGAAGCTGTCCCTTCTCTATTTACTGCAGGCACACGAGTGAGTAAAATGGCCGGCCTTTTATAAGGGTGGAGTGGCTCCAGGAGGGAGTGTATCCTGATTGGCTACAATGTGCCTGCTGACTGTGATGTAGAGAGGGTCAAAGTTGACCCTAATGGTGCATTATGGGGGCGAACCAAACTTCCGGAAAAGTTTGCGGTTCTCTGCGATTGCGAACTACCGTAAGTTCGCTAGGAACCGTTCAGCGGCAAACCATTCAGGCCATCTCTAATCCAGAGATGTGTGCAAACCTAGGGCCAACTGCAAGAAACATCTGACCTCCGTAACTGCCAACAAGGGTTTTTCCACCAAGTATTAAGTTATCTTTTGATAGGGATGAAATACTTCACTCATTGCAATGCACATCAAGCTCTTGGGGCACTAGGTTTTTGAGGATTCTTTTGTTGTTATTTTGTTCCCCAAAGCTTGTGGAACAGCTTTACATTATATAGTATAGTACTATACTAAATGATATGTTTCAGTCATGTCTTATACTGTAACCAATGCATTTTTTGAATAACCAATTGAAAAGCTGCACTAAGTAAGGTCAATTTCAAAATAGGGGAAATCAACAAGACTTTTAGTTAGTAATATGAATGTTTTTATTTTTGTATTGAATAGTTTGTGGGATAAAATCACATCTGTCTTGCTTATAACATTTTTCTCTGACTTGTCCTGGCAAAAGTGAAAAATATGTTGGAAGCAAAATAATTCACATATCTTGGTACTGCGGTGTTAGTAGCTTTCCTATTCATTGAACAGATAAATGAAGCTACAGCAATGTGTTATAGAAAGTGTTGTCTTGACTGCTACTCTATTACCTTGTGAAATCCTCCTTGGGAAATAGTCTATCACAGGTACCTACTGTCAAATCCAGTTTCCAGGCAGGAAGCCCTACCCCCTGCATGGACTTAAATGCAGCAGTTTGGCGATCATCAATTTATTTTATATGTAAAAATCAAATGGAAATAGACAGCTTGCGAGAAGTAATTTCTTTCACAGCCAGTGACTGACAACAGACAAGCAGTAAAGCACCTTATGCAAACAGTTAAGGAATTTGCACAAGATGTTTTCTTATGACTTTGGCTTTATAAACAATAGGGAAAGCTCTTACCTACACAGGGGGCTAAAACATCCTTGATGCACTATCACAGCTGAATAAATAACTTTCCTAAACAACTGTGATTGCCTGGCCATGTCTAAATAACTCCGTAAGCCCAGACTTATTACTAAACTGTCATCTGTATTTGCTGAGAGATGTTTTACTTTTTATTGAAAGATTGTTAAAGTGCTTCCTTCTTTAATTTACTTATCCCAGTTTTGGCTCAATTTCTTCAGAAGGCATTTTACACTTCAATATACTGTATATATGCAATTGAAGTCTGACATTTGCCTACACTTATTCATATAGCACCATCTTCTGTGGTGCTGTAGAGATTAATAAACAAGGGTCCAAAAAGATACAGGCATCCTCTATAATAAAACCCGCGTCCCTGCGTCACGCTGTCCCTGTGTAGCTTGGTCCGTGCTCTTTGCTACTGCGCATGTGCGCAGCACAGACCCATTCCACAGAGACAGGAGGATGGGGCCAGGGAGCAGGGCGGGCGTGTGAGCTGGCGGCCGGGTGTGCGCGCGGTGGGTATGCAGCGACTGCCCGCGCAATAGCATGTGGCAGGCGGCGAGAAACAGACCCTAGAGCCCGTTTTTAAATGGGCTTGGGTCTGCTAGTTAGTATATAATACAGAAGTGGTAGACAATATTGATAATTGTAGCAATAGTGACAATTGTAAGATGTTCTACGTTTCTGTTCATCATGGTACAAGACTCAATAGAGTGAGACCCGTGACCTTGCAAGCTTACAACTTAAAGGAATAGGGAATAAATTACGAGGTGGAGAAATACTAGTGAAGCAGCTAAACGCTGCACAACAAAAATGGGCACCCACGGCTACCAATAACGGGTGTTTAGTGTCATTTTTGTCGTGGGGGGGGGGGTTTATTGGTTGTTTGAGAGGTTATTTGTTGCCCACTGGTAGAGAGTTTTGTGTGAGAGTAGGGAGATGTTAGGCAATAGTGTATTATCAGCAAATATTGACGATATTTCACCATATCAATTAAGTTGTAAAATATCAGTAAATATACCAATATTCTAGGACCACTATCATTTGGACACTAACTGATTTTTTTTCATAGTTTATGTCATGCCCAAACTAGCACATAGCATTTTCAAATGTACGCCAATACTTAGGGGGGATTCTTCAAAACTAAAAATGCGCACAAACACAATCATTTTAACCACTTGAGGACCGCCCCCAGCCGATGGGCGGCGGCAAAGTCCGGGCCTAAACAACTGCAATACGCCCATCGGCGGGGCGGCTGCGGGCGTGGTAATGCGGCGATCGTGTCATTCGTGATGCGATCAGTCGCCGGCGACTGGCTCCGCCCCCCTCACCCTGTAACCCGCCGGCCGTTCGGAAGCGCCGGCGGGTTACTAGCACCCGGATCGCCGCATGTAAAGAGTACAATAGGCTTTGTAATGTATACAAAGCCTATTATACTGGCTGCCTCCTGCCCTGGTGGTCCCAGTGTCCGAGGGACCACCAGGGCAGGCTGCAGCCACCCTAGTCTGCACCAAGCACACTGATTTCTCCCCCCCTGCCCCCTGATCGCCCACAGCACCCCTCATACCCCCCCCTGCCCACCCCCCAGACCACTGTTTGCACCCAATCACCCCCTAATCACCCATCAATCACTCCCTGTCACTATCTGTGAACGCTATTTTTTTTAACTCTAAACTGCCCCCTGCTCCCTCCTGATCACCCCCCCCCTCAGATTCTCCCCAGACCCCCCCCCCCCCCGTGTACTGTATGCATCTATCCCCCCTGATCACCTGTCAATCACCTCCTGTCACTGCCACCCATCAATCGGCCCCTAACCTGCCCCTTGCGGGCAATCTGATCACCCACCCACACCAATAGGTCGCCCGCAGATCCGACATCCGATCACCTCCCAAGTGCAGTGCTTACATCTGTTTTCTACCCTAAACACCCACTAATTACCCATCAATCACCCATCAATCACCCCCTGTCACCACCTGTCACTGTTACCCATCAGATTAGACCCTAATCTGCCCCTTTGCGGGCACCCAATCACCCGCCCACACGCTCAGATTGCCCTCAGACCCCCCCCTTCCCCGTATCAATTCGCCAGTGCATTAGTTACATCTGTTTTTCCGTGTAATAACCCACTGATCACCAGTCAATCACCCATCAATCACCCCCTGTAACTGCCACCCATCAATCACCCCCTGTCACAGCCACCCATCAATCACCCCCTGTCACTGCCACCCATCAATCAGCCCCTAACCTTCCCCTTGCGGGCAATCTGATCACCCACACCAATAGATTGCCCGCAGATCCGACATCAAATCACCTCCCAAGTGCAGTGTTTACATCTGTTCTCTCCTCTAAACACCCACTAATTACCCATCAATCACCCATCAATCACCCCCTATCACCACCTGTCACTGTTACCCATCAGATTAGACCCCTATCTGCCCCTAGGGCACCCAATCACCCGCCCACATGCTCAGATTGCCCTCAGACCCCAGCCCTGATCACCTCGCCAGTGCATTGCTTGCATCTATTTCCCCCCTCTAATCACACCTTGAGACACCCATCAATCACCTCCTGTCATCACCTGTCACCCCCTAGCACACCTACCCATCAGATCAGGCCCTAATTTGCCCCGTGTGGGGTTCCTGATCACTCGGCCAAACCCTCAGATCCCCCTCAGACCTCCTTCCGATCACCTCCCCAGTGCATTGATTGCATCTATTTTCCCCTCTAACCACCCCCTGAGACACCCATCAATCACCTCCTGTCACCCCCCTAGCACTCCTATCCATCAGATCAGGCCCAATACAACCTGTCATCTAAGAGGCCACCCTGCTTATGACCTGTTCCACAAAATTTTCCCCCTCATAGACCACCTGTCATCAAAATTTGCAGATGCTTATACCCCTGAACAGTCATTTTGACTACTCACGGTTTTGGGCCCGTAAAATGCCAGGGCAGTATAGGAACCCCACAAGTGACCCCATTTTAGAAAAAAAGACTCCCCAAGGTATTCTGTTAGGTGTATGACGAGTTCATAGAAGATTTTATTTTTTGTCAAAAGTTAGCGGAAATTGGATTTTTATTGTTTTTTTTTCACAAAGTGTCATTTTTCACTAACTTGTGACAAAAAATAAAATCTTCTATGAACTCACCATACACCTAACAGAATACCTTGGGGTGTCTTCTTTCTAAAATAGGGTCACTTGTGCGTTCCTATACTGCCCTGGCATTTTAGGGGCCCTAAACTGTGAGGAGTAGTCTAGAAAACAAATGCCTCAAAATGACCTGTGAATAGGACGTTGGGCCCCTTAGCACACCTAGGGCTTGATTCACAAAGCGGTGCTAACCTACTTAGCACGTCTAAAGTCTTTAGACTTGCTAACCAGGGTGCTAAGTAGGTTAGCACCGAATTTCTGAATCAGATAATTCGGTGCTAACCTACTTAGCACCCTGGTTAGCGCGTCTTAAGACTTTAGACGTGCTAAGAAGGTTAGCACCGCTTTGTGAATCAAGCCCCTAGGCTGCAAAAAAAAGTGTCACACATGTGGTATCGCCGTACTCAGGAGAAGTATATACTTGTGACAAAAAAATAAAATCTTCTATGAACTCACCATACTCCTAACGGAATACCTTGGGGTGTCTTATTTCTAAAATGGGGTCATTTGTGGGGTTCCTATACTGCCCTGGCATTTTAGGGGCCCTAAACCGTGAGGAGTAGTCTTGAAACCAAATGTCGCAAAATGACCTGTGAAAACCTAAAGGTACTCATTGGACTTTGGGCCCCTTAGCGCAGTTAGGGTGCAAAAAAGTGCCACACGCGGTATCGCCGTACTCAGGAGAAGTAGTATAATGTGTTTTGGGGTGTATTTTTACACATACCCATGCTAAGTGGGAGAAATATCTCTGTAAATAGACAATTGTGTGTAAAAAAAATAAAAAAAATTGTCATTTACGGAGATATTTCTCCCACCCAGCATGGGTATGTGTAAAAATACACCCCGAAACACATTATACTACTTCTCCTGAGAATGGCAATACCACATGTGTGGCACTTTTTTTGCAGCCTAACTGCGCTAAGGGGCCCAAAGTCCAAAGAGCATCTTTAGGCTTTACAGGGTTGCTTACAATTTTGCACCCCCCAAAATGCCAGGACAGTGAACACACCCCACAAATGACTCCATTTTGGAAAGTAGACACTTCAAGGTATTCAGAGAGGGCTATGACGAGTCCGTGGCAGATTTCATTTTTTTTTTGTCGCAAGTTAGAAGAAACGGAAACTTTTTTTTTTTTGTCACAAAGTGTCATTTTCCGTTAACTTGTGACAAAATATAAAATCTATGAACTCACCATGCCTCTCAGTGAATACTTTGGGATGTCTTCTTTCCAAAATGGGGTCATTTATACTATTCTGGACAGTGGTGCTCAGCAGAGCTCGAATATTCGAGTAGCTCGAATATTCGAGCTCTTTTCCAGCTATTCGAGCTCGGTATTCGAGTTCCGAATAGCTGTAGCTATTCGAATGGGCTATTCGCGTACACTCGAATAGCCCATTCACTATTCGAGCTATTCGAGCAAACGGCGCTATTCGAGCTCGGTACCGAGCTCGAATAGCGTCATAGCCCAGATTGATGTCCTTAGAGCCAGAGGGCTCCCAGGCCCTCTGACGGCAGCCAATCACAGAGGGGGACCCTGGCCAGCCCCTACCCTATAAATAGCGGCCGCCATGTTACGTTTCTCCGTCCTTGCCTGAGACTTGCATAGAGAGAGAGTTGCTCCTTTGTGCTTTGGCTTAGCAAGAGCTTTATTGTGGTCATTTACCTAGCGTTTTTGCTCACATACACCTCCTATACACACCTATATTGTTGTTAGTTAGTTAGACATTGTATTTTAGTTAGTAGCTTTTGTGTTACATAGAGACAGGCCAGCTGCTGCAGGCTTACAGCTTTAGGCCTCAGGGCCTTGCCTGTGTGGGCAGCTGTCCTCCTGTCCTCTGTTTATTTCTCTCTATTCTATACCAGTATTTCTGCTGTCCTTTACTACTGATTGTATTAGTATTGTAGTTATATACTGTAACTGTACTAGGACACTAACTGTCACTGTTCATAGGCTACTAGCTGCTCCTGCGTGTGTGCACTCACTGTCTGTGTACACACTACACACACTCTATTTCCTTCTGATAACTGATTGATAATTGTAATTAGTTAGTTGTACTTACTGTTACTACTTACTGTACTAGGAGTCTAGGACACTCAGTCACTGTTCATAGGCTACTAGCTCCTGCGTGTGTGCACTCACTGTCTGTGTACACACACTACACACACTCTATTTCCTTCTGATAACTGATTGCTTATTGTAATTAGTTAGTTGTACTTACTGTTACTACTTACTCTTACTGTACTAGGAGTCTAGGACACTCAGTCACTGTTCATAGGCTACTAGCTCCTGCGTGTGTGCACTCACTGTCTGTGTACACACACTACACACACTCTATTTCCTTCTGATAACTGATTGCTTATTGTAATTAGTTAGTTGTACTTACTGTTACTACTTACTCTTACTGTACTAGGAGTCTAGGACACTCAGTCACTGTTCATAGGCTACTAGCTCCTGCGTGTGTGCACTCACTGTCTGTGTACACACACTACACACACTCTATTTCCTTCTGATAACTGATTGCTTATTGTAATTAGTTAGTTGTACTTACTGTTACTACTTACTCTTACTGTACTAGGAGTCTAGGACACTCAGTCACGGTTCATAGGCTACTAGCTCCTGCGTGTGTGCACTCACTGTCTGTGTACACACACTACACACACTCTATTTCCTTCTGATAACTGATTGCTTATTGTAATTAGTTAGTTGTACTTACTGACTGTTACTACTTACTTACTTACTGTACTAGGGACACTCACTCAGTCACCTCACCCACCAACCCACTCCATTAAAGTACCCCACTTTTCACCCGCCCTTTTAAAAAACTTTTGTCTATACGCCCAAAACATCGAAGATGTCTGGAAGTGGCAGCCAGCGCGGTTTGGGCAAGGGGAAGGGCAGCAAGGGAATCAGGAGGAGAGGGAGCAGCATTGTGGCAAGCCGCGGGCGCGCCACCATGCACAGTTCCGCAGCAGCAGCAGCAGCGTCAGTGGCTAACATTCCTCCCATAGCCACTGGCCGTGGACGCCTTGGGCGCCGCCCAGCAGGAGCATCTGCAACTCACGCTGCAGAGACACAGCAGCAGCAGCGTGTAGCACCTGCTCCGATTTTCCTCCAGCCGGGTCGGAAACGTCCCATTGAGGAAAAGCATGCAGACACTGTGGTGCAACTGATGACGGAGGATGAGCAGCCCGCCATCAGCTCTGCATCCGAGGCCTCCACCCTCACCACCACCCCTGTTCGCAGCAGCCGCCCAGCAGGGCCTGGGGAGGAGGCCAGTTCACCGTCAGTTGGCGACCTGTCATTCAGCAGTCTTTTGACCCCAGGCATCATGAGTCAATTGTCTGCTGTTGTTGGCGATTTTGAGGAGGAGATGCTGATGGGCACTTTGGGGGATGAGGGATTGGACAGCAAGACTGTGGCGACAGTCAAGCAGCCCATCCATGCATCAGGAGAGGAGTTTGGGGGGTCCTCATCCCAGCAGGACATGTTTCAGGAGGGGGAGGATGATGATGACCCGGTGACAGACAGAGACTGGGTGCCACCACCTCCAGGGGATGTCGTCCTCAGCAGCTCTGAGGAGGAGGAGGAGGATGCTCTTGTGGGCCTTGCAAGGAGGCGCATCATTGCAAGCATTGGCAGCAGCAGTAGGCAGGTCCCACAGCCTGCTGGTGTCTCAGGCTCAGCAGCAGCAGCAGCAGCATCTGCCAGTACCACCACCAGCCGCACCCAAGCCCCCCAAGCCCCCCCCCCCCCCCCCAACCACCACAGGGAGACAGGCAGCAGCGCTTCCATGCCGTAGGGGGATGTTTCTGTCACCAATCTGGCGATATTTCACCATGCCCACTGTGTACAGCAAGTACGCCACTTGCAACCACTGTCAGCGGAAGTTGAGCAGAGGTGCAGACCCCTTAAAGTTCTGCACCAGCTCGCTCATCAACCACCTTGCTGCGAAACATTTCCACCAGCATCAGGAGTTCCAGAGGCTGAAGGCATCTGGTGCTGGCAGTGGCACCACACCCATCACTGCACAGCCTTCAGCAGCAGCAGCAACAGCAGCCACCCGCCCTCCTGCTCCTCCAGCAGCACCAGCAGGAGTGCGGAAACGCACTGCTCCTCCCCCCTCTGCAACTCCTGCCGCCGACACTGAGGCCTGTTCTGGCAGCCAGTCCTCAGTGGCCTCCTCTGCTGTGTCTGCTGATTCCCGTGTCAGCAAAAGGCCACGCCAGAGCCTTTTGAGCGAGTCCTTCCAGGGGGTGGTTAGGGCTCTGCCTCCCAGCAGCCGTCGCGTGCGGCAGCTGAACGGCTTGCTGGCACGGGCCATGTGCTCCCAACTCCTGCCGTACACGCTCGTGCAGGAGGGGAGCGACATTCGTGCGCTGCTTGCTTGCGCAGGCCCAGACTGGCAGCTCCCCAGCAGACACTTTCTCCCGCAAGGCCATTCCTGCACTGCACTGCTTTGTGATGGCCAATGTGGAGCGAGGGCTGGAGCACGCGGTTGGTGAAAGGGTCCACGTCACCATGGACTCCTGGAGCAGCCGCTTCGGGACAGGCCGCTACCTGTCCTTCACTGTCCACTGGGTCAGCTTGGTGGAAGGGGGTGAGGATGGGAGAGCAGCAGCGGGCACAGCAGCAGCAGCAACACAGTGGGTGGTGCCACCCCGCAGGGTCAGGGGAACTGCAGCAGGTTCCTCCGATCCTCTGCCATCCTCCGGCACACCTGGCCAAACCACCCGCCTCAGCAGCAGCGTGAAGGCCCGCCACTGCCAAGCGCTGCTGCACTTGGTCAGCCTTGGGAAGACCAAGCTGACGGCAACCCATGTGTTGGCCAAACTCCAGGAGCAGGAGAGGATTTGGCTGACCCCCAGAGGCCTCAGAGTCGGAGAGGTGGTGGCCGACAATGGGGCCAATCTGGTTGCCGCAATAGACAGGGGAAACCTGACCGACATCCCCTGTCTTGCCCACGTGCTGAACCTGGTGGTGCAGAAGTTCTTGCGCACCTACCAGGGGATGGGCGAACTGCTGGAAACGGCAAGGAACGTTGTGCGTCACTTTCGGCGCTCGGCTGCAGCCTGTGCGAGCCTGGAAGACGTGCAAAAGGAGCTGGATCTGCCACGCCATCGGCTGATCCTTGACGTTCCGACTCGCTGGAACTCCACCCTGGTGATGTTGGAGCGTCTGGTTGAACAGAAGCGCGCTGTCAAACAGTACCTTGCCCTGGCCACTGTTTCCGCCGCTCAGAGAAGGGACAAGACCAGCAACATCCCGTCCATCGTCCCCGATGATGACTGGAGGCACATGCAGCAGGTGTGCTTAGTGCTGGCTCCCTTTCTGCAGGCCACTAACATGGTGAGCAGGGACCATGCTATGGTCTGCGAGTGGGTGCCCCTGGTTTGTCTGCTGAACAGGGCCCTCGATGCTTTGCTGGAACAGGGAGCGGCAGCCTTGGACAAGCAGGAGCGGCAAGCAGCTGCACAGTCCACCTCTGAGGGGGAGGAGGAGGAGGACTTGGTGGAGGTCCCTGACCTTGCTGCTGATGAGGGGGAGCAGCACAGTGCAGCTGAGTTGGTGCGGGGGTGGAGAGAGGATGAGGCTGACGAGGCAGAGGAGGAGGATGAGGACAGCAGCACTGCCGTCGATGTGCCAGCAGACGTGGCCCGCCTCTTCCCAATGGCAGCGCACATGCTGACATGCCTGCGCAGAGACCCCAGGGTGATCCAGATGAAGCAGAGGGAGGACATCTGGATCAGCATGATGTTGGACCCACGCCTCAAGGGGAAGTTGAGCCAGTTCCTGCCGCCTGCAGGAGGAGACCCAGCGCAACAAATAAGGAGCTTGCAGCAGGCCCTTGTTGAGCGCTTGGAGGAAGCCTTCCCCCAGCCTTCCACCCCCACTGTCCAACAGCCAGCACAGAGGCAGCAGCAGGTGCCTGCATCCAGCAGCAAGCGCCCCACAGACCTGCTGTCTCTCAGCCACGAGCTCTACAGGACTGTAGAGGCTCCGGCAGCAGTGACTAGAGAGGAGGTGCATGCAGCAGCATCCTCCGCCGGTCACAGCCAGCGCCTGACCCGCATGGTGGCTGACTACATGGGGTCCTACAGCGGGCTTGACAGCGATGCCCCTGTTGATCCCATGGAGTATTGGGTCAAGCGTCTGGAGATCTGGAGCGAGCTGGCGCAGTACGCCCTGGAAGTGCTGTCCTGCCCCCCTTCCAGCGTGCTGTCCGAGCGCTGCTTCAGTGCAGCTGGTGGTGTGGTCACCAAGAAACGCTCACGTCTGTCTCACAAGTCTGTGGACAGACTGACGTTTCTCAAGATGAACCAGGCGTGGGTGGAAGGCGAGTTCCTGGCCCCTGTTGTCGGCGAGAGGGGGACATGAACTGGCTAAGAACCATCGTTAATGTGCCTTACCACCCTTTACCACCTCCTGGCTCCTGCTCACTAAGCCAGCCTGGTTCACTTTGACTATTACGTCGCCTGCAGCCACACATTTTACACCTACAGTTGGCTGCTGTGTACTGCCCTTCTGCTGTCTGTCTGTGTTTCCCACTGCCAGGGTACACAGATTTACCTTCTGCTGCCACTCTGCCACCAGCTATTACGTCAAACAATAGCTATATATCTGTGTAATTTGTTTTACAAACAAAACCAAAAAACCATAAAAAAAAAAGGTTTAATTTTTCTGAGGTGCCTGGGTTGAAAACTGTGTTGTCCCAGTTGTGTATTGGACACGATGTGGGCTGCACGACCGCTGTCTGGGACCTCCTGTTGTGTTCATTTACGGCCTGGTATCACCGCTAGGTACCAGGGCTATTATGTCACGCTGCCTGCCTGCTGCCACACTCACACTACTCCTCCATTCCTCCTGCTGATGCTGCTGTCTGTCTGTGTTTCCCAACGCCAGGGTACACACCTTCTGCTGCCACTCTGCCACCAGCTATTACGTCAAAAAATAGCTATATCTGTGTAATTGGTTGTAAAACCAAAACTACAAAACCATAAAAAAAAAAAAAAGGTTTAATTTTTCTGAGGTGCCCGGGTTGAAAACTGTGTTGTCCCAGTTGTGTATTGGACACAATGTGGGCTACACGACCGCTGTCTGGGACCTCCTGCCTGCTGTGTTTATTTACAGCCCTGGTATCACCGCTAGGTATCAGGGCTATTATGTCACGCTGCCTGCCTCATTGACTGCCTGCTGCCACACACTCATCCTCCTCCTCCTGCTGCTGAATTTACCTCCTGCTGTCTGTGTGTTTCCACTGCCAGGGAGCACATACAATGGCGCTTCCAACATGCGTGCGCCACCAGCTATTTGTTACGCTCAAAAATAGCTGCATTTCTTTAAAAAAAAAAAAAAATTTGAAAGGAGGAGGAGGAGGAGGAGGAGGAGGAGGAGGAGGAGGAGGAGGAGGAGAAGAAGAAGAAGAAGAAGATGAAGAAGAAGAAGATGAAGAAGAAGAAGATGAAGAAGATGAAAAAGAAGATGAAGAAGATGAAGAAGAAGATTAAGAAGAAGAAAATGAAGAAGATGAAGAAAAAGAAGATGAAGAAAAAGAAGAAGATGAAGAAAAAGAAGAAGATGAAGAAAAAGAAGATGAAGAAAAAGAAGATGAAGAAAAAGAAGATGAAGAAAAAGAAGATGAAGAAAAAGAAGATGAAGAAAAAGAAGATGAAGAAAAAGAAGATGAAGAAAAAGAAGATGAAGAAAAAGAAGATGAAGAAAAAGAAGATGAAGAAAAAGAAGATGAAGAAAAAGAAGATGAAGAAAAAGAAGATGAAGAAGATGAAGAAGATGAAGAAAAAGAAGATGAAGAAAAAGAAGAAGAAGACAATATAAAAGAAGAAGAAGATATAGAAGAAGATATAGAAGAAGAAGATATCGAAGAAGAAGAAGAAGAAGAAGAAGAAGAAGATATAGAAGATGAAGAAGAAGAAGTAGTATATACAGTACTGAACAAATTTCTGGACAACTTCTCTTTTCAACTTTTTTTTTTTAAAGGAACATCCCCACATAATCACTTGCTGTTGTTACTTGGAAAAAAAGAGGTTTCTTGCATCATTCACCCTCAAAACAAGTGTTGGAAGCTATTTAAGGCCATTTCGAATAGTCAGCTCGAATAATGAGCTCGAATACCGACTCGAATAGTGAGCTCGAATTCCGAGGTCGAATCGAATAGTAAAAATTATTCGACTCGAATATTCGACTGATCTCGAATAATTTACTATTCGAATTCGACCTAACTCGAATTTTGAAAAGGGGTATTTGAGCACCACTAATTCTGGAATTTTAGCACCTCATGAAACATGACAGGTGGGCAGAAAAGTCGGAAATGCTTCAAAATGGGAAAATTCACTTTTGGCACCATAGTTTGTAAACGCTATAACTTTTACCCAATCCAATAAATATACACTGAATGTTTTTTTTTTTAATCAAAGACATGTAGCAGAATAACTTTCGCGCTCAAATGTATAGAAAATTTTTGTTTATTTGAAAAATGTCAGCACAGAAAGTTAAAAAAGTAATTTTTTTGACAAAATTCATGATTTTTTGATGAATATAATAAAAACTAAAACTCGCAGCAGCATTCAAATAGCACCAAAAGAAAGCTGTATTAGTGACAAGAAAAGGAGGTAAAATTCATTTAGGTGGTAGGTTGTATGAGCGAGCAATAAACCGTGAAAGCTGCAGTGGTCTGAATGGAGGAAAAGGCTCTGGTCCTTAAGGACCACAGTCTTTTCGCCCCTTAAGTGGTTAAATTGACCATTTGACATATTGTTTAGTTTGTGCAAGGCACAATGTCCACAGATGGATTATTACACATTTTACAATTCCAGTTGGTCAGAGGTTTACATAAAACTGTCATCTGTGCCTCTATACAGTTTGGGCAATTCCAAAAAATGATGCCAAGCCTTTTGGCAATTAGATAATAAGCTTCTGATAGTCAGCTTGGTGTTCAGGTAAGGGTCAAAGCTAGATTTGACCCTTATATGGCTGTTTGAATTCAGTCAGGCTTGTTTCAGAACAATGGGGTGCCCTGTAACGATTGTGGGATATCTCCGTGTTCAGCGCACAAAGATGTGCGCTGACACTGCGGAGGTCCTCCACAAGCGTGTCAAGATACTAGAACCCAGCTTTTGGTGTAAGCACCAGTAGAGGGAAATTTCTGTCGGCAGATGGCACTGGGGAGTGCAGAGGAACCAATCCTCTGTACCTCCACAAATGCCAGACAGGAATTGTACGAAGCGCAGAACGCAATCGCAAGAGAAGCAATTGCGAATGAGAACGAGCAAAGGGACAGGTTGTATGTGTGTGCGCCAATCTAGTCGCCACCCCGCGACCGCGCACACACAACAGCAGGTGCGAAACAGAAACGCAACCGCCAAGAACGGCGATTGCCAGAAGTGACACAAGGCAGATCAGAACAGAATACGAGGATAGCAAAGGCACAGCAAATCATACAATGAGAAGATACGGAAAATAATAAATGCTAGCTAACCGCGAACACCACACTCATTCGCAACAGTGCACGCGGTTATGCGCGGTCTCCACGTGATAAGCACAATAGAGACAAGCACGCCTAACTAACCATCAACAGACAAACACGAAACAAAGAACGTGAACGCTTGCTTAACGGTTACCTCATCGAGCCTACAGCAAGCGCCCGTATCAGACAAGACAGACAAACGAGAAACAGGAACTAGGCAGAAAGGATCCACCGCTCTTCCGCCAGAGCAAGTGTGATCCAAGCAGGAACACAGATCAGAAAGATCCACAGCCGCTAACGCTAGCGGCTAGTGCGATCTAAACAAGACAGATCAGATGAGGTAGCTGGTAGCAACCGCTGCTCCAGCTTACACTCCAGGAACTAGATCAGAAGGATCCACAGCCGCTACCGCTAGAGGCTAGTGCGATCCAAACAAGACAGAGCGATTCGCTATCAACCGCTGCTGGTGACAGCGCAATCGCGACAGACAAGACAGGACAGAATAGGCAGTACAAATTATACACAAACTGTCTGCACTAACTAGGAATGCAAGGAGCACTCCCCAAGAATTAACTATACTAAGATAGCAGTGGCTGACACTCCAGGTGAGTCCAGCAGGAACAAACCTCTATGAGCAGCGAAGCATTGTGGGACACACATAGTACTTCTAGTACCCGCCTCCAATGAATGTGGCCAGGCAATTTGCATGACAACGTATGCAAATTCCTCAGCAAGCACAAGCTGCAAAACTGACAGAAGGTCTTCTTTCCAGAGTCCTGCAGCATGCAAACCTGAATAATGATCAAAAGGCTGCCTGCCTGCGCAGGCAGCTGAGCGGATCGTTACATGCCCCCTGCAGTATGTTTCTGCCAGGGATCCCACTGGTATTGCAGTGCTGGTCCCCAGTGGCAGGAGATGTGGCTCTGCGAACATGGTAAAATAGTTTGGTAATCTGCCTAGTGAGACCGGACAGATAATCCAAAAAGATACACTGGCTGTTCTCAGACGTTCATTTTACCCAGTGGCACCTGCTTCCCACTGTATGTCCAGGGTTAGGATGCACTGCGCTACTGGGCATCCAAGACTAAGCAGTGGCCGGAACTGGCAGAACATGCCATTCAGATACTTGCCTATACAGAGAAACACTATAGAGAAGGATTAGTTAAACTTTCCTGCACACTATGTACTGTTTTGATCAGCAATAGCTGCTATCTAATTAACACCAACATGGTTCTATAACTATTGTTCATAGCATCTCAATATTTTGAACAAATTATTTCTTCACTGACACAATCAATAACACAAAAAGCTTTAAAGGTTTTGCAAAGTGAATTAAGGATTGGTAATACCAATACCGTAATACTGTATAAAAGTAAAATCAATAGAAAGGAGAATAAATGACCTTAATGATGACATTTTTTCACTTTGGTCATGGGTTAAAGGTTAATGATCTGTACTGAGACAAAGGCTTTGGAAAAATGTACCGTCTTTTAGTGGTCAATAAAAACTTAAAAAGCATTTCATTTTTTTATTTTGCATAACAGACAATATTAATCACAATGGTATCATGTATACTTGTTCTAGTCTCTATATTCCAATAACCACACATTTATATTAATAAATGAAGTACGATTTATTATTAGAAATAAGTTTATGTGAAATAAATAATCTCAGACGTTTAACTGAAAACCAATTTGCGGCAACTATATTAAACAAAAACTGTCTGAGCATCTTTTTCCCCAATAATGATTTATTTAGCTGTGTTTAATACTATTTTAAACATAACTTCACCCCCCCTCCCCCCCAAAAAAAACAAAAAAAAAAAAAACAGACAAACAACACTACACACACACACACACACACACACACACACACACACACACACACACACACACACACACACACACACACACACACACACACACACACACACACACACACACACACACACACACACACATGCAAAAGTATTCGGCCCCCTTGAAGTTTTCCACATTTTGTCACATTACTGCCACAAACATGAATCAATTTTATTGGAATTCCACGTGAAAGACCAATACAAAGTGGTGTACAGGTGAGAATTGGAACGAAAATCATACAGGATTCCCAAATTTTTTTTACAAATAACTGCAAAGTGGGGTGTGCGTAATTATTCAGCCCCCTATGGTCTGAGTGCAGTCAGTTGCTCATAGACATTGCCTGATGAGTGCTAATGACTAAATAGAGTGCACTTGCGTGTAATCTAGTGTCAGTACGAATACAGCTGCTCTGTGATGGCCTCAGGAGGTTGTCTAAGAGAATATTGGGAGAAACAACACTATGAAGTCCAAAGAACACACAAGACAGGTCAGGGATAAAGTTTGAGAAATTTAAAGCAGGCTTAGGCTACTAAAAGATTTCCAAGGCCTTGAACACCCCACGGAGCACTGTTCAAGCGTCAAGCGATCATTCAGAAATGGGAGTATGGCACAACTGTAAACCTACCAAGACAAGGCCGTCCACCTAAACTCACAGGCCGAACAAGGAGAGCGTTGATCAGAAATGCAGTCAAGAGGCCCATGGTGACTTTGGACAAGCTTGCAGAGATCTACAGCTCAGGTGGAGGGGGGGGGGGGATCTGTCCATAGGACAACTATTAGTCGTGCACTGCACAAAGTTGGTCATTATGGAAGAGTGGCAAGAAGAAAGCCATTGTTAACAGAAAAGCATAGAAAGTCCAGTTTGCTGTGTCCCCCACATGGCTTGTGGCAAACTGCAAACATGTGGAAGAAGGTGCTCTGGTCAGAGGAGACCAAAATGGAACTTTTTGGCCAAATGCAAAACGCTATGTGTGGCGAAAACTAACACTGCACATCACTCTGAACACACCATCCCCACTGTCAAATGTGGTGGCAGCATCATGCTCTGGGGGTGCTTCTCTTCAGCAGGGACAGGGAAGCTGGTCAGAATTGATGGGAAGATGAATGGAGCCAAATACAGGGCAATCTTGGAAGAAAACCTCTTGGAGACTGCACAAGACTTGAGACTAGGGCGGAGGTTCACCTTCCAGCAGGACAACAACCCTAAACATAAAGCCAGGGCAACAATGGAATGGTTTAAAACAAAACATATCTATGTGTTATAATGGCCCAGTCAAAGTCCAGATCTAAATCCAATCGAGAATCTGTGGCAAGATCTGAAAACTGCTGTTCACAAATGCTGTCCATCTAATCTGACTGAGCTGGAGCTGTTTTGAAAAGAAGGATGGGCAAGGATTTCAGTCTTTAGATGTGCAAAGCTGGTAGAGACATACCCTAAAAGACTGGCAGCTGTAATTGCAGCAAAAGATGGTTCTACAAAGTATTGCCTCAGTGGGCTGAATAATTACGCACACCCCACTTTGCAGTTATTTGTAAAAAATGTTTGGTAACATGTATGATTTTCGTTCCACTGCTCATGTGTACACCACTTTGTATTGGTCTTTCACGTGGAATTCCAATAAAATTGATTCAGGTTTGTGGCAGTAATATGACAAAATGTGGAAACCGTCAAGGGGGCCGAATACTTTTGCAAGCCACTGTATATATACACACATACATATATACACATACATATACACACACACACACACACACATACGGGTGTAAGGCTTGGGGGTATAACTCTCGGAGTCAGCGTGAATCTCCCAGGCTAAATCTCGCTCTTCACCTAGCTGTCCCTGCCTGGCACACCACTGACACCTACACTGTCCCTGCCTAGCACACCACTAGCTGTCCTTAATTAGGACTTAAGCGAGCAAGGCACACAAGCTGACATAGAAGACAGATATACCACCAGAAGCCACTAATGAGGCTAGTAACAGTTCAACAGTTCACTAGTAACACATACAGAGTTCAGGTATTAAGTAATCCAGGTATGCCAAGTCTTCATGCAAAGTTATTCAATAGTAATGATGATGGATCTGAGTTATGAAATAGTTCAAGCAGACTTGTATGCAGTATAGAAACAGGTAATAGTTGATGCCAATATTGACACAGACCATTTCAATCTGCATGCAAGGTTATGCAACAGATATCAGAAGTTTCAGATGATATGTGACAAGGTATATGCAAAACTATATGCACACTGTTACTTGACTGATAAGGAAAGTACGCTTATATTTATCGTCCAGTTCAAGTGGCATGCAAGGAATATCTGCTAACAGTCCAAGGTTGGTCCAGGCAGCAAGCAAGGGGTTTCCAGGAATCAAGCAGAGGTTAATCACAACAGAGTAGTCAAATACAAGCCAAGGTCAATATCCAGATTATCAGTAAAAATAGAGTGCGCACCCAGCAACTAGCCAAAGCTATGCTTATCATGAGCGATGATTGGGAGCACTCGGCAGGTTTAAATGCAATACAGCATTAGAGTTGTCACGAACCTCTGATTTTAGTTCGTGAACCTCGAACTCAAACACGCAAAAAAAAGTTTGCAAACATGCAAACTTTTGAAACTCCATAGACTTCAATGGGCAGGCGAACCTTCAAAACTACAAACACTAATTGTGGCCACTAAAGTGATGGAAAAGATGTTTCAAGGTGTCTAACACCTGTAGGGGGGCATGGCGGAGTGGGATACACACCAAAGGTCCCAGGGAAAAAATCTGTATTTTACGCACAGCAGGGTTTAAGGGCAGAAATCACATTTTATTGCTAAATTGGAGGCCTAAAGTGCTTTAACACATCTTGCATGTGAATACATCAATCAGGTAGTGTAATTAGTGTACTACTTCACATTGACAGACTAAACTCACTGAGTAACACACCGCAAACAGCTGTTTGTGTAGTGACAGCCATGCTGGACTGGTGCGCATCATGACGAGAGTGCAGGCGATGGCGGTTTTCAAGTCCATATGGTTGGGCTGAGGTAGCTCAATGACAGAACAGTGACAGCGTCCAGCTGATCAAATTTGGTCTGTCCACAATTTTTATACGGGGGTCCCTCAACAGGCTGGACAGCATGAAAGACCCCATCTGCATAAAGTCGTATGCCGCCGCACTAGCCATCTTGTCTTGCTATTCCTCAGTGATCACAGGTAAGTTCTCCTCCTCCCCCCAGCCACGAACAATACCACGGGAAAGGTGAGAAGCACAAGCCCCCTGTGACGCCTGCTGCGGTTGTTCTTCCGCCTCCTCAAAAAAAAAAAAAAAAAAAAAAAAAAACCACCTTCCTCATCTGACTCCTCTTCCCCAGACAACTTCTCCTCCTCCTCCCCCCTCCTCTATGATGCTGCAGAGGTTGATGATGTTGCAGGTGATGTTTCCTAAAACTCTTTCTCCTCCTCCTGTTCCTGGTCACGATCCTCTACACCTTGATCCACCACTCTATGCACGGCACGCTCCAGGAAGAAAGCACATGGGATCAGGTCACTGATGGCGCCTTCACTGTGACTCACCTGGTTTGTCACCTCTTCAAACGGACACGAGCCTGCAGGCATGACGCATGAGTGTTGAGTGTCCAGTACTTTGGCCATAACATCCCCAGCTCCCCAGAGCACGTCCTTTCACTGTAGTTGTACAGGTACTCTGACGGCTTTCTCCTGTTGTAGCAGGTGGTCAAATATTAGGAGCATTGAATTCCAGCGAGTCGGGCTATCGCAAACCGGCAAGTTGTTTCTCCACTGAATAATCGGCCAAGTGCGCCAGGGCCGTGTAGGACCACCTGAAATGCCCACGCACCTTCCGGGACTGCTTCAGGACCTCCTGTAAGCCTGGGTCCTTGCACACAAATCTTTGTATTATGAGATTGAGCACATGTGCCATGCAGGGTACATGTGTCAACTTTCCCAAACTCAAAGCAGAAATGAGATTGCTGCTGTTGTCACACACCACGTTGCCGATTTCCAGTAGAGATGGCCCAAACGGTTCGCGAGAGAACTTGTTCACGTGAACTTAGCTGGTTCGAGTTCACGTTGAACCGCGAACACTTAGCGAGTTTGACCCGCCCCCTATACTACATCATTGAGCTAAACTTTGACCCTCTACATCACAGTCAGCAGAAACATGGCAGCCAATTAGGCTGCACTCCCTCCTGGAGCCTCCCCCCCCCCCCCCTTATAAAAGGCAGCAGTGTCAGCCATGTTCTCACTCTGTGTGCTGCTATATTAGTGAGAGAAGGTAGAGACATTGGAGAGATAGGAAAGCGATAGTTAGGAGGTCTGTTAGCTTGCTTCTTGCTGATATTTGTTGATGAAAAGAACCCCAAAACAGCTCTTTTGAGGGCTAATGTTCTTCTGATGTGCTTTTTTTGTGGGTGTGCGCCACTTAGACTGCATATACAGCCCTGTCTGTCGCAGCTGGCCCTTGCTAATTGCTGTACTGTGCCAGGCCCAGCACATTCAGTGCATACCTTTCACTGCCTCTGTGTGACTGCACTTTGTATTATACAATACTACCACCAGTCAGTGCATACCTTTTCCCTGCACCTGTGTGACTGCACAATTGTATTATAGCAGCAATCACTGCATACCTTTTCCCTGCACAATTGTATTATTGCAGCAGTCAGTGCATACCTTTTCACTGCACCTGTGTAACTGCACATTGTATTATACCACCAGCAGTCAGGTCAAAAAAGTGTTCAGTACCTCACCTTTATCAAAATGAATGAGGCATGGATCCCAGAGGGGCTACTGCCTGCCTGTACACTAAGTCAGTTCCCACACACAGCATCTCTGCCTGCATGTTGTGTGACTGCCTGCCCCAAGACTCAATTAGTCCCCACACAGCATCTCTGCCTGCTGGCCGCTTGACTGCCTTCTCCATCACCACCAACAGGGTCCAGGACTCCAGGTGGATCCCTGAATTTTTATAGCAGCGTCTGCTACCAAACATAATATTTTTTCTGGTGCGTGTACATGCCTAATTTTTGTGGCTGCACTGTGACTGCAACAACAAAACAAAAAGGCATGTACCTGGCTATCTGGGGTTCTCTTTGGACAACTGTTGAACACAAAAGACAAGGCCATGTCTGGCTACATATCTGTAAGCAGTGGCTGCATGGTGTAATGGTTAAGGGCTCTGCCTCTGACAAAGGAGACCAGAGTTCAAATCTCAGCTCTGTCTGTTCAGTAAGCCAGCACCTATTCAGTAGGAGACCTAGGCAAGTCTTCCTAACACTGCTACTGCCTATAGAGCATGCCCTAGTGGCTGCAGCTCTGGTGCTTTGAGTCCGCCAGGAGAAAAGTGTGATATAAATGTTATTTGTCTTGTCTACTTTTTCTCTTGTATTGGAGCATAAATGGTAAATTTTAGGCCAGCTTCAGTTGGTACAGTGGTTAGGGTGCATGCCCACCACACAGTGAGACCCAGGTTCAAATCCCAGCCAATGTGAGTTGGCTTTTATGCTACAAATCCTTAAAGGGAACCTAAACGGAGAAGGATATGGATTTTTCCTTTTAAAATAATAGCAGTTGCCGGAATTGCCTGCTGATCCTGTGTCTCTAATACTTTTAGCCACAGCCCCTGAACAAGCATGTAGATCAGGTGCTCTGACTGAAGTCAGACTGGATTAGCTGCATGCTTGTTTCAGGGTGTGATTCAGCCACTATTGCAGTCACAAAGATCAGCTGGACTGCCAGGCAACTGGTATTGTTTACAGGAAACATCCATATCACTCAGTTAAGGTTCCCTTTAAGCAACCTAATGTTTCTATTGCATTGAGCATAAATGGTAAATTTTAGGCCAGCTTCAGTTACTACTGTAGTGGTACAGTGGTTAGGGTGACTTGCCCACGACACAGTGAGATCTGGGTTCGATTCCCAGCCATGGTATGATGTAAACTGGTTTTTGAAATAGTATAATTCCCTGGCAGATGAGACCCTCCTCCCTCCGGTAGGAAGGAATAGGTAGAAGGGTAGAAGGGTGGAGGGTGGAGGGGACCCACAAGAGACTAATTAAAATCTCCCTAGCAGAGTGTGTAGCAGCTGTCCTATAACTAATTAGTGTAGGCAGACAACTGAGTCAAATGGTATAAGGACCTTGCTTGGAGAAGGGAGGGCGGGTCCTCCAGCAGTGATGTGTATTTCACTCAATCAGGTGTGCCTCCAGGTATTAGAGCTCCTGAAACATGTTTTATATCATTTTTCCAGCCGGTAGAATTTTTTAAAATTTTCAAAGTTCACCTCCCCATTGAAGTCTATTGCGGTTCGAAAACTTTTTCACGAACTGAACCTGTCGCGGAGGTTCGCGAACAGGGTTCGCAAACCTAAAAAAGGAAGGTTCGCGACATCTATAGTCTTGGCCTTTCCACGACTCAATATTTGATCGCAGATAGTACAGAAGGCATTGCTCTCATCTGAGGCAGACACGAAAAAACTCCACAGCGCTGAGCCCTGCAATGATTGCACTTTGGTGGTGGCGTCAGCAGCTGACCTTGAAGAGCATGTTGGCTGGCTGTCCATAGGTGATGATACATGCCGCTGGACACTGCCACCAGCTGTTTCTGATGATGACGACAAACTCCCCTGCTTCTTTCAACAACTCGTCTCCTACTCATCTCTGACTCCCCTCTGAACTGTCCCCCTGGTCATCTTGTCTATTAGGATCCCACGTAGCATCCATGGCAGTATCATCATAATCATCCTCCAAAGCTTTGCTTGTATCAGACACCTCCAAAACTGCACCAACAACAGGAACTTGATCATCCTCACACCTTATGTCCATACTGGCGCCTAACTCAGACACATGAGGTGGTGGTGTAACATGCTTAGCGCTGTCATCTTGCAACAAGAATGACTGTGAATCAGTTAATTCCCCACCAAATAACTCCTGCGAAGTGTCAAATGTGGTGGATGTGGTGCTAGTAGTAGCAGTGGTGGCTGCGGAGGAAGATATGTCATGATTCTGTGCGGAAGCTGAGGAAGATGAGGTGTTTTGTGTTAAATAGTCAACTACATCCTGACAATCTTGGGAGTTAATGGCCCCTGCCTTCTGAACACTGTACTTTGTTCCAGGGCCGCACAAAATCACGCCACCTCAACCTCGAACAGACCTGCCGGGTGGCCTGCCTCTGGCTCGGCCTGTTTTGTCCATTTTTGGGAGGGGGGGGGGAGGTGAAGTGAAATGTATGCATTGACTTTACTAATGCCCTGTTCACACATGTGTTTTCATAATTGCTGGAGTGATTTTTCCGTGATTTCACGCGGAAAAAAAAAAAAAAAAAAAAAAAAAAAAAAAAAATCACTGAACGGTGCAGCGATTGTGGCGATCGCATTTAGCACTTCTGTAGTACTGAACCGCTATCGCCTGGAAATCACCTGAAAATGGTGCAGGCTATATGTTTGCCATTTTGGGCCGTTTTTGGGCGATTTGCGCAAATCGCCCGAATCAGAACAGGCCTATAGACTTACTACCCTAACGCTTTAAAAAGCGCTAGCGTTTGAGCGTTTTGCCGAAATCTTGGCAAAACGCTCTAGTGTGATTGGGGCCTAATACAGGTGCAGTGAAAAGGTGACTGCTGGTACAACAATGTGCGGTTACACAGGTGCAGTAAACAGGTTGCAGTGACTGCTGGTATATAATACAGTGTGCGGTGAGTCACAGCTGCAGTTACAGGTATGCACGGACTGGTATTACACAATACAATGTGCAGCTGTCACACACGCAGGTGCAGTGAACATGAACAGGTATGCAAGGTCGGACTGGTATTATAAATGAGCAGTTGTCACACACAGGTGCAGTGAAAAGGTAGGCACTGAATGTGCTGGGCCTTGCACAGTATAGCAATTAGCAAGGGCCAGCTGCGACACACAGGGCTGTATAATGCAGTGTCAGTGGCACACACACACACACACACACACAAAAAAAAAAAAACCTTCACAAGAACTTTAGCTCAGCTAAGAGCAAGCTATAAGAGCCTAACTAAGCTGTCCCTAATCTCTGCAGAAACTTCTCTCACTACTGCAGCAACACCGCGTGAGATAATGGCTGAGGTAGCTGCCTGCAGGGGTCCCAGGAGGGAGTGCAGCCTAATTGGCTGTCATGTGTCTGCTGACTGTGATGTAGAGGGTCAAAGTTTAGCCCAATGATGTAGTATAGGGGCGGGGGTCGAACTCGCCATAAAGTTCTCGTTTTAACGCAAACATGAACCACCTATGTTTGCGCCACTAAGTTCGTGGCCGAAACATTCGGTACAACTCTATCGGGCATCCAATCAGTGGCCAGCCACACTCCGCACAACCAATCACACGGCAAAGCCCTGCCTAGGTGTCAGCTGTAGAATCAGCTGACACCGCTCTGTCAGATGACCGGAGTCAGACGACTATTGTGTACCTTTGAAAAGGGCGTCATGGGAACACGCCCTCCGCCTATCAGAATGTGCGGCCTGTAAGCCGCCGGCAGCATCATCAGTGGGGAACAAGCACCGAGACCCGGAAGTGGCAGATTCAGATCGGGTCTCGTCGGAATCGGTGTTAAAAAGGTATATTCCTTAAAATACAGTATGTGTATAATATGTACCGAGAAGTATTTTGTGAAATGGTCAGTTTAATAGTAAAATATTTTCTGGAGAAAAAAAAAAAAGAGTTTTTTTTTACAATAACCATTTATAAATAAATTTGTCAATGTCTGTCCATTGTAAATCCTTACCTCACCCCAATTTATATTCTGAAATGTACTAGTGATGCCGGCAAGTTATATCACTGTGGGAATTTTTTTAATCCCTTCTGTGTAGTGAGAACGAGCAAGGATTGCTCCTAATGCTGGAACTAGGATAACTAACATAAGCAGTGGCATTCTAGAATTTATTTTTTTATTTTCTTTACATTCTGCTTTAAATTCATTCTAAATCTGGGCAAAATAGCTGCTCTAAAGTTTTTGTTATTCCAAAAATGTTATCTATCTTCGGGACTCTCCATATCTCTGTTCAAAAATATATTTTTGTGGACATTCATACAGAGGCGTAGCTAGGGTTTTCAGCTCCCGGGGACAAAGACTATTAATGAGCCCCCCCCGCGCCAAAAGGGGGCGTGGCCACATAATACATGTGGGTGTGGTTATGGGTGGAGCTAAATGTATATGGAAGTTAGCAGGCTCACGCTCACCTACCCTCCCTCAGTATGTACCTTCCAGCATGTTCCAAAACATATTCAGCAATCATGAGCCCCCCCCCCCTCCCCATCAAGACAAATTCAGCAATCATGAGCAAACATGAGGCCTCCAACAAGACAAATTTAGCGATCTTGAGGCCCCAACAAATCATGAGGCCCCCCAAAAATAGGTGGCCAGCGGTATAGATGTCCCTAGAATAGGTGGCCAGCGGTACAGATGTCCACAGAACAGGTAGCCAGGGGGTATATGTGCCCAGTATATGTAGCCAGGGGGTATATGTGCCCAGTATATGTAGCCAGGGGGTATATGTGCCCAGTATATGTAGCCAGGGGGTATATGTGCCCAGTATATGTAGCCAGGGGGTATATGTGCCCAGTATATGTAGCCAGGGGGTATATGTGCCCAGTATATGTAGTCAGGGGGTATATGTGCCCAGTATATGTAGTCAGGGGGTATATGTGCCCAGTATATGTAGTCAGGGGGTATATGTGCCCAGTATATGTAGTCAGGGGGTATATACGCCCAGTATATGTAGTCAGGGGGTATATATGCCCAGTATATGTAGTCAGGGGGTATATGTCCCCAGTATATGTAGGCAGGGGTATATACGCCCCGTATATGTAGGCAGGGGTATATACGCCCCGTATATGTAGGCAGGGGTATATACGCCCCGTATATGTAGGCAGGGGTATATACGCCCCGTATATGTAGGCAGGGGTATATACGCCCCGTATATGTAGGCAGGGGTATATACGCCCCGTATATGTAGGCAGGGGTATATACGCCCCGTATATGTAGGCAGGGGTATATACGCCCCGTATATGTAGGCAGGGGTATATACGCCCCGTATATGTAGGCAGGGGTATATACGCCCAGTATATGTAGCCAGGGGTATATACGCCCAGTATATGTAGCCAGGGGTATATACGCCCAGTATATGTAGGCAGGGGTATATATGCCCAGTATATGTAGGCAGGGGTATATATGCCCAGTATATGTAGGCAGGGGTATATATGCCCAGTATATGTAGGCAGGGGTATATATGCCCAGTATATGTAGGCAGGGGTATATATGCCCAGTATATGTAGGCAGGGGTATATATGCCCAGTATATGTAGGCAGGGGTATATATGCCCAGTATATGTAGGCAGGGGTATATATGCCCAGTATATGTAGGCAGGGGTATATATGCCCAGTATATGTAGCCAGGGGTATATATGCCCAGTATATGTAGCCAGGGGTATATATGCCCAGTATATGTAGGCAGGGGTATATGTGCGTAGAGTAGGTCCCTGGCTCCCCAGCAGGAGGGGAGCAGCGCAGAGAAGAGGGAGAGCTGTTCTCCCTCCCTCGCTCTCCCCTCCATTAACCCATTCGCGTTCCGTCGTTTTCACTTGAGAATTGTTCACCTCCTATTCATTAGCCTATAACTTTATCACTACTTATCACAATGCACTGATCTATATCTTGTTTTTTCCGCCACCAATTAGGCTTTCTTTGGGGGGTACATTTTGCTAAGAGCCACTTTACTGTAAATGCATTTTAACAGGAAGAATAAGAAAAAAAATGGAAAAATTCATTATTTCTCAGTTTTCAGCCATTATAGTTTTAAAATAATACATGCCTCCATAATTAAAACTCACGTATTGTATTTGCCCATATGTCCCGGTTATTACACCATTAAAATTATATCACAATGTATGGCGACAATATTTTATTTGGAAATAAAGGTGCATTTTTTCCATTTTGCATCTATCACTATTTACAAGTTTAAAATAAAAAAAAATATAGAAATATTTCATCTTTACATTGATATTTAAAAAGTTTAGACCCTTAGGTAGGTAAATATTTACTTTTTTTTTTATTGTAATTTTTTTTTCATAGTAAACATTTTATTTGGGTAGTTTTGGGAGGGTGGGAGGTAAACAATAGATTTATAATGTAAATGTGTGTTAATTTTTTTTTTTTTTTCAGATGTAGTATTACTTTTTGGTCACAAGATGGCGGCCATGAGTTTGTTTACATGACGTCACTCTAAGCGTAGCACATGCTTAGAGTGACGCACATGCTTAGAGTGACGCATTGGGGAGGAGACAGCCAGAAAAAGCACAGCTTCCGAGAGAAGCTGTCGCTTTTTCAGCGAGGGAGAGGAATCAGTGATCGGGCACCATAGCCCGATACATTGATTCCGTGGCTACCGAATCCGCGGCCGGGATTGCGCACGCGACTGGCCGCGGGAGTGCACATGGTTCCTGGACGTAGAAACTACGCCCAGGAACCAAAATAGGTTAATTTCCGGGTGGCTGGCAGCGGCGGGCGGAACTTACCTCCGTCTCGTCGCAGCGCCGGATGTATTAGCTGGCACCCGAACTTCCGGCACTGGAGCGAGACGGAGGTAAGTCCCGCCCGCTGCGCCAGAGACACCAGGACATTAATGGAGGGGAGAGTGAGGGAGAGCACCCTAAGATGAGAGAAGGGGGGGGGGGATGGCCCCCTTCTCCACTGTCCGCATAGCTCTCCCTCTTCTCTGCGCTGCTCCCCTCCGCAGAAAAAAAAAAAAGCAGCTCAGCTGGGCGCCCTTAGGGACCCAACGCCCGGGGGTACTTGACCCCCCCCCCCCCCCCCCCTAGCTCCACGCCTGCATTCATAGAATCTTCCATGAGTTTTATCTGGTCAGAGAAAAAAAATAAAAATGTCTCTTTCTTAAAAAAAAAAAAAATTGAGGGGGGGGGGGGGTGGGGGGGTATCATTTTCTATTCCTATCCAATAATCTAGAAGCTATGAAATATTGGTGGGAGAATGCTTCTCAGAAGGTGTGGGCACTGGGCAAATATAGAAAGGAGACATTGTAAAAAGCAATCCCAGGGCTATCCTCTCGTGCATGATGTTGGGATCCAAGCACCCTAAACCGGTGTATTACTCCATTCAACCTGCTATTAATCTCCTTAGTGGTATGCCCGACACTGTGTAGGGCATACCACTCGCTGGCCCGAGGAGTCCCACCTGCTTAATTAATATGATCTATTGGCTGCAAATCCTTTAGCTATCACTAGGCTAGCTAGTACATGTGTTCGGCACCCCCCGATTGCCCGCAATCCCCCGATCCAGCCAGTTAATACATTACCCCCCCTGGCTCCAGCGATCGGCGCAGCCTCCCTGCACAGCTCCGGTCTCTCTATAGGGAGGATAGGGTCTGGGCATGATGTCATGACGTCGGCGACATTCTCCCCATAGTGAAGATCGGAGCTATGCAGTGAGGCTGTGCCGATCGCTTAATCCAGGCTAGGTAATGTATAAACGGGGGGTGCAGCCAGGATCGGGGGGTGCCGGACACGTGTACTAGCTAGCCTAGTGCTAGGCTAAAGGATTTGCAGCCAATAGATCATATTAATTAAGCTGGGGACACAAACAAGCAAACGCAATGCTCAGGAGGTTAAAGTGGAGCATGGAAGTATTACAAAAATAGTTTAAAAGGATAATTGTAGTGAGAAGAATATGGAGACTGCCATGTTCATCTCATATTTATTTCCTTCCTCCAATTTTCTAAGCGCTTTCCTAAGCGCTTTTGTTTGGCAATTTTTTTCCTTCCTGAGGACAATCAGGAAGGCAACTCTTTGACCTGGAATTCAATATATACAATTTATTAATTTTAAAAAGGGGTCGGCAAATCGCTTTTCAAAGCGCTTTTTCAAGCGCTTTGCGATTTCCCTACACTTTGCATTTAAGTGCAAACACTCAGGAAATGGTGCAAGAGCCGTGTTTGTGATTGGAAAGAAAGCTCATGTGAGAATACTCACATTGAGAAACATTGCTCAAGAGCTTTTAAAAATCACCAGCGCTTTTCAAAAACTAAAAGAGCTCATAGTGTGAACAAGCCCTTACTTTGTTAATATCAGATATAAATATTGACGTATGAATACAAGCAAGAATTCAGCATTGAAGGCATTTGATGGCAGACGGATTAAAACATTTCAGGATCCATCTCTCTGGAAATCAACTTTTCACGTATCAGATAATATATACTTCTTAGTTTAAAAAAAAAAAATTCCATTATTATTCTTCCTTCTCAAACTGCTATTACATTGAATAATACGTTGCCCACTAGATGGAGGCTGCCATAATTTATTTCCTTTTAAAGCAATACCAGTTGCCTGGCAGCCCAGCTGTTCCTTCCTGCTCCTTTGCCCACGGCGTGCCTGCGGCCTTCCTTGGATGTGTGGTGTGGTAGCAGTTTCTTAGGCTCCCACTCCGGACCGGAATCGAACCAGGATTCCCCGGCCATTACCCGTGGTCACCATGGTACTCAGAAAGTACCAAAGAAAGTTTATCACACAGTTCAATGAACGGCAGACTTTCCCTCAATAACCTATTCTTGGCAAATGCTTTCGATTTGGTTCATCTTGCACTGGGTCAAGTGTCCATCTGACCACAGATGCCTGGTCTGCAAAGCACGGTCAGGGTAGGTACATTACTTATACAGCTTGGGTCTCAGGCTCCCACTCCAGACCGGAATCAAACCCTGATTCCCCAGCCATTAACCTGGTCACAATGGCAGACTTGCCCTCCATAATAGATTCTCGTTGCAGGTACTGAACAGCAAGTAGAAAATGTAATGTAAAAAAAAATAGATGTAAGCTTTAACAATGGTAGAGAAAGAACCATCGAAAGTTGATAAGGCAGTCAGACATTACCTGATATAACTGAGCGAGGAAGAGCAATCTCGCCATGGTGCGCAGTAGTCCAGCACGGCCGTCACTACACAAACAGCTGTTTGCGGTGTGTTACACAGTGAGTTTGGTCTGTCAGTTTGAACCAGTACTCTAATTACACTCCCTGATTGATGTATACACATGCAAGATGTTTTCAAGCACTTTAGGCCTCCAATTTAGCATGCAATGTGATTTCTGCCCTTAAAACGCTGCTGTGCGTGAAATCCAGATTTTTCCCCGGGACTTTTGGCGTGTATCCCACTCAGCCATGCAAAAACTCAGATGTTAGACCCCTTGAAACATCTTTTCCATCCCTTTTGTTGCCACTGGCCAGCATAAATGTTTCTTTTTTTCAAAGTTCGCTTCCCCATTGAGGTCTATTGCGGTTCAAAAAGTTTGCGCGAACCGAACTTTTTGCGTAAGTTTGCATTCGAGGTTCGCAAACCGAAAATCGTAGGTTCGAGCCATCTCTAGTTTGGAGGAATAACAGAGACAAGGACGTAGGGTCACTAACTACCGGTAAACCTAACACGCACAAGCAGGATGGGATAAAACTACCACATATTATGTGCGGTCCTGTTGCGTAGCATGTGCTCTTAAGATATGCATGATCCTTTTAATTGCTGCACGATGGACTGTAGTACAACTGCAATACTTTACTAGCGCAGCCGTTACTATGTTAATGTAGTAGCAGTCGCCACACTGACGTATCGATGCACGCTACAGCCCATTGTGTGGCAATTACAATGCTCACGCATATTTTAAGAGCCCAATCTATGCTACGGGACCGCACGTAGCGTGCACTAGCGTACGCTTTAGGCAGGGCCGCCATCAGAAATTTTGGGGCCCCTCAAACATCATCAGGCCTGCCCCCCCCCCCTTCCCAGGCCCACCCACTTGGCTGCTGTGCCTGCCCACAGGCCAGGTCAGTAAGAGCTTTCATAGGATTAAGGATACCTTAGTGGAAAATAAAATGATAACGGCAGGAGCTGGCATGTTTAGTGGGCTCTCTGTTAGAATTTAAGTAGGCCTCAGTTACTTGGCCTGAGTTTAGGTAAAAAGGCTTGTCCGCAGAGTATGTCTTTAACATAAATTGAGTCTCTTGTGATGCAGGCAGAGGCATCTCAGTGTCTGCTTGAACAAACAAGCAGATACTGAGAACATCGGAGAACATGTTCCTGAAAGAAGGCCACAGGCCTACACTGACCTCAACACGTACACCACAAGATCAATCAACATAGGCCATGTTTACCAAAATACCAAATTCCAGTAAGTAAGGGAAAAGTGACATTGAATATTATCCAGTTCGGCCTATCTGGACGAGCTTCCTCGTCCAGATAGGCACTGGTGCTGCCGCCGGCTCGTGCGCGCGATCGGGCGCGCCCCCGCGCGCGCTCCCGCTGCCCGCCGCTAGCCCCCCGATCAGTGAATGGGAATATAATTCCCATTCACCGATCTAACTTCCCCGCAGAAATACTGACGCTTTCTCTCCAGAGAGCGCGGTATTTCTGCCCCCAGGAAACAACTCCTCAGCATTTTAGTTCCTAGATGCGAGCTGGTTCGCATCTAGGACTTTTTTCACTGTGGCCATCTTGTGGCCAAATAGTAAACTGCACCCACATACATTTTTGATAAAAAAAAAAAACATTATTTTACATTTAAAATTAGCAGTTTCCCTCCCACACCAAAAATTACCCACATACACTTTTTTTATTTAAAAAAAAAAAAAAAAACAATTAAAAAAAACAAAAACAACATAAATAGTTACCCAAGGGTCTGAACTTTTTAAATATGCATGTCAAGAGAATATGTTATTATATTATTTAAAATTATAAGCTTATAAATAGTGATGGACGCAAATTGAAAAAATGCACCTTTATTTCTAAATGAAATATCGGCACCATAAATTGTGATAGGGACATCGTTTAAATGGTGTAATAACCGGGACAGATGGGCAAATAAAATACATGCGTTTTAATTACGGTAGCGTATATTAATTTCAAACTATAATGCCCAAAAACTGAGAAATAATGAATTTCTTCCGTTTTTTTCTTATTCTTCCTGTTAAAATGCATTTACAGTAAAGTGGCTCTTAGCAAAATGTATCACCCACAGAAAGCCTAATTGGTGGCGGAAAAAACAAGCTATAGATCAATTCATTGTGATAAGTAGCAATAAAGTTATAGGCGAATGAATGGGAGGTGAACGTTGCTCGGATGCATGAGATTTTCGGACCGTGGCGCTGAAACGGTTAATCGAGTAGATGGGTATGACACCACGAGGGGGCTCAACCAATAGTCTGGTCTAGGGGATGGCAAAGATGATGTCACATTTAACTCTTTCCTAGTCGGTATTAAAGCCCGGGTGGGCGATTGGAGCTCACTCTGCTTCTTACTTTCACACTAGCTCTAAATGCTGACTAGGACCTCTAAGTATTTTCATTCTATGCTGTACATAGGTAGTCTAGTGTAACATAGTTTAGAAAGAAGGTACCTGATTGACTTCAGCAGGAAGTTTAATCAAGAAGCTTGTAATGCAACATGAAGATTGGCGTGGCTAGGATATGATGAACTGTATCTATCTGTATTTCTGTTTCCTGAATAAATAACGTGAATATTGAAGAAGCCTGAGAAAGTCTATCTCCTGCTTGCTGTGATGAGTCGTGTGTGCAACTCTTGCTGATGAGTTGCTGGTGCCGGAAAAAGGTGATTAGAACAGTTTATAACAATGGTGCTGAAACCCTTTGCTGTCTAGCAAAACAGGCAGACAGGGGCCAGGGGCCGAAGTTTTCAAGGTATTCCACAGCGACACAAGCGGAATAGACGCGGACTGGAAAGCTTATCAAGCTGATAAGTGGTGTGGGGAGTGTGCGTGAGCCAGCACACTGGCTGCAATTCGAGGAAATCAGCGGCAAAACTCTTGGACGTTAAACTTTAGCTGCATGTGCATAGCAGTTAAAAGCCTAAAACAGTATCGGAAGGAACCCTCTGAGGCCAGCTGGCAACTTGCTGTGAGAGATCGATCCACTGAGGGGGAGTGAGGGCCCCCTCAGGAGTTCCGGGGTCCAAATCTTAAGTTTCGCGGAGAACAGTTGCAAAAAAGCTGATGAATTGCAAAGTCTGGGATCAGGCAAGTATAGTTTACGTTGTTATTTTGCATTATCTTTATTGTACAAGGAAGTGATAATGTGTTCGGTACAGCTGCTAGAGGCTGCGTACGTCTTTTTTTTATATAGTGCTGTTTTCAGGGTTTTGTGCTTTAATGTGCAGCTTCAGGGTAAAGCGTACATAGTACTGGCTTTAATGTATGTTACAGTTAACGGTGGTATTTTCTGGGTTTGTTTTTTTTTCTCTCGCTTTCTCAGAGAAGCTGTCTGCGTAGGGGTGAGGACAGCTTGGAGTGATGCCAGCAGTGCTGCAGTCTAGCGTAGAGCACCCCGCAGAAGAGGAGGGGGGGGCGGCTTTCGAGTAGTAGAGGGGGGAGAGAGGAGAACGCGTAGAGAGGAAAGCAAGCTTCTCTAGTTCCAGCCAGTGCTGCTAAAATGTTTCTTAATGTCTGCATACGTTTAATGTTGTTTGGTCAGCTCCGGCTGATAAATGTTCGTCTCAGAAGAAGTTTCTAGCTGGGATTAAAGGGGTTTAGAGTTAGACAGCGCGCTCTAGTAGGTCTGAGTTATGTCTGAGACAGTCCAGGTTGTAAGATGTGAGTTGTTAGAAGTGTGTAAGGTTTAATGCATGAGTTAGCTGTTGAAGTAGGCGTTTTCTTTCTTTTTTTTTTTTTTCGGTGAGCTGGGTAGACAGGAATGCACAGCCCACATCTCTGGGTCGCTTTAAAGGTGGGAAACAGTTTATAGCTACAGCTGTGATAATGGGTGAGGTGCCACTGTACTCTGACGTTTTTGGTTGGTCAGCATGTTTTTTGTTTTTTTTGTTTGTCTTTCCTCTGTCCGTAGGGGTGTTTGTGAGCTGTTTTGCAGGCCGGGGGAAAGTCGTCACTGGGGATCATTAGGTCTGATAGCATTTAGGATTACAGCTGTGACTGGGTTTTTTTTCTCAGGTTTTTGCAGGCATCCAAGGGTGTAGGTAGCGGAATGCTGATTCTCTGCAATGTGTATCGATGCTGTGTGTAACTATGCATAAAATGTTTGTTCTGTTTGAGTTTGTTTTTTCTCCTAATGTTTATAGGATTGAGAGGTTGCTATGGGAGCAGCCATCTTAGCTGGCAGTCCAGGACTCAAAATGGCGGCAGTGGGGAGGACCCGCCCCCGAGAGTCATGGCCCCCCCACGTCATGGCAGGGGAGGAGGGGCTGGGGGATCCACGTCACGTCAGGCTGTGCTCACGGCTCTGGGCAGAGCAGCTGAAAAGAAGGGGGGGGGGGTAGAAATACAGAGACATTCTACTGAGTATCTCGGATCCCGAAGTATTTTCCCAGAGCCTTTCCCTGGGTCCAGGGAAAGAAATGCCAGAATACGTGCACCAAGCTGTTGCTGTGTGAGACTAGCATGGTCATGGATAGGAAGTGTTTCCCAGCTAGGTGCAGGGAGACACGTAGCAGCGCAGATCAGGAAAGTGTCTGTACTGAGTTGCTTATGGGATTATTCCTTTAAGTGAGGCACCTTAACGGGTGGTGCAGCATGAGTTCCCAATAGAGTAAAGGGGGGGGGGGGGGGGGGGGACAGTGCATCAGGGGGTGCCGGAGGTGAAAAAAAGGGAGTTGACCAATCCAGGCATCCGTCGCCGCGGCTGCTGAGCGGTAACTTTTTTTCCGTTTTTGTCGTGGACAGGTCCAGAGTTTGACTAAGAGGTCAATGCTGGGCTGGGGCTGTTTTTTATGCGTTTTTCCGTCCACTGATTGGTCAAATATGTTTTTCCAGCTCCTACCAAGTGTAGCACAAAGATCAAGAACTGACAGCAGTTCATGGGGCAATTATAAAGATGAAAGAATTGCCATTTACAGAGTGACAGTGTATCAGTACAGGTTTGCCATACGACTACCTACCAAGTGGGCATTCAGGGATCTGCATACAGGCATTTGACGCTGGAATGCTTAGCCCTGCACCCTGTGTAGTTTCAGTGCAAAGTGCTCCTTCCTACAGGGAGGCAGTTATTTTTTTTGTAGTATGGGGGTAGTAGCACGGCAAATATTGGTCAGAGGGTACAACACACAGAACTTCTAGCAGAGCTGGTATTGCAATGAGGTTCTAGATAAGTAAATGTGATTATGAGTAAGAGCATTGCAGGCTCACCTGCAAAGCAACAACAGGTGTGTGGCATCCGTGATCTGTGCATGCAACGGCCGCGCATGTACAGATAGGGGGGGGATGTGGAGGGAGCTTGCAATGAGGTGAGAGCTTCCAAAGGTGAAGTCCGCGGGAGCATATTTTAAACAGGTAAGTACTGAGGATAGTACTTTAGTACTTAGGTAGGGGAGTGAAGTTTAACTCCAATCTACCAAAAAGAGTAAACAGAGTTCATGAGATGAGAACCATAAAGCAACGAGATCAATTACCGTATATATTGATCAATTTAAAGTGTACAGAGTACAAGCCGCAGGGCGAATCCCAAATCATTAATAATAATTGATTTGTTTGTATTTCGATTTCAGGAGTTTGGCAATATGAACTCGAGACAGCTGCAGTGCTGGCAGCAAAGATGGAGATGTCAGTCGGATAAGCGAAAGGTTCCAGATGCCAATCTGAGGTTGGAGAACAGCGAGATTCCTGAAATTGGAAAGAGACTAAAACACGAGATTCCTGAGATCGGAAAATGACTAAAAAAAACTGACTGAGCAAAGCATAGTGCAAATTGCTAATGTTTTTCTTTCCCAAGGAGGTGCTTTTATAATGAAGAGTACCGTGCTGATGGTGATCCTAGGTTGCCATTTCGTCATAGGAGAACGAAGAGAGGACATTCTCATGTATAATAAGGGGTTTATGAGAATGCAAGGCCCAAGCATGTTAATGTTTGGTGAAAAAGGTACTAATCCTTTCACACCTCCCTCCGCTTGGCACAGATGGACCAAGCAGGGATGGAGGAAAAGAGCACTTGTGCCAGGTGAAAACAAATTTCATGGCACAAGGTGGGTGACAGGTCTGAAGGGTCAGGTGTGCGGGCAGTATGAATTGAATGGTAGTGTAAATCTGCTATTGAATGTCACACTCCCAGAATCGATGCACCGATCCAAAGGTTGGTTAAAAGGTACACGGCAGTACAATGGGTACATGCAAAAGGTGGAGTGTGTGATTCGGGGGTACCTCGTCTTGGTTATCCAGAGTGAGATGGGTCCAGATTGGAGAGGAACGAGCAGGAGGCGTCAAGTCTCCTACCAGAGAGACGCAGGGGACAACATCACACTCTGGGGTTGCCAACAGAGGATGTCTCTGAAACAACTATACACACGTAAAGGCTGGAAAGCCGAGGGTTGGTGGTTTTCGAAACAAGAAGTAAAAATCGAGATCAAGCCACATTTCCAGGTGACAAAGAGGGTGGGGAGAGCAGTCCCGGGGGAGGGAAAGCCAACACAGGGAACCCCATTCACACTACACGGGTCACAACAGAGGACGATTTTACACAGTCCATATGCAGCCATTTATCCACATGCTAGTTGGATAAGTGAAGAGGTACTCTTAATTGAAAGATTGCAGAGAGTACAGTCTTCCTGACCTCAGGTACATATTGTGCCTCAGGACATAAGGGGGGGGGGGGGAAGAGGTCCAATCAGGATAGTTGGTGACATATTTTGTCAGGGAGATGCTAAAAGATCCTGTACAACGGAGATTGGACAAGGGGAGGTATATCGATTTTTCTGGAGAAGGATCTTTTGCATGGCAGCTTCGAGATGTTTGAGTGAACAATTGGAAACGGTGCAACATTCCTTTAGGCACCGCCACTTCCTTAGTTCCCACCTCAACACATGTCTTACACCATGACCTGAGAGGTCAACCTTTTTTGGTGCTAGACGGGGAGGTGAAACGAGTAGAGTTGTCCTCATGCGGGCAATTCTCCCAGAGGTACCTGTGTTTGCCGGGGCAAGTCAAATTTAGTGAAGAAGCCTGCTGGCTCAATAACACAGATTGCGAGGCTACCATTCAAAAGATCCACCCTGAAGCCAAACCGATAGTTCCGGTGGCTGAAGTAAAGGTTTGTTTTTTTAACATAAGGTCTAATGACCCATTCAAGGTACATTTTCATAATTGTTCCGATATGGTTGATTTCTCAAGGGGAACATATTGTGTGAGCGGAGATCCCATATGGATCAAGTCATCCAAGTTTGATGACGGTATTTCTCAAATGGTTAAGAGAACTCTAAAGTTCAATATTTCACGGGAAGTTCCCATCCCGAAAGATAACAAGACATGGGACAAAGGGGAACAGGTTTTAAGCCAAGACGACCACACTTTGTTACAACGGTTAAACAAACAGTACACTAAGTTAGAGGTAAGATTTCACCATGATCCAGGTGATCTTAACGAGGAAGAACACAAAAATAAGCAGGTGAGTTCCAGTCTGACCTGGTGGAAAAGGTTTCCGGTGATGTTCCAGGGACACTCGGACTGGGCCTCTGCAGTTCAAAAGTTCTTCCTACACCCACTGGTCGTCTGGATGGGGATGACAACTTTAGGCATCATTATCCAGGTGAGGTTGTGTGTTAAAATTACGTAAAACAAATTAACACGGTCAAGAGATTGGTGCCTCATAAACAATCTCATGTACCAATATTTCCAAATAAGGGATATACAGGGTTACGGGTATAGGTTTAGCAGTACCTGTGATGGAGCTGATTGTATAAAGGCGCTCTTTTAGAAGGCACCTGGCACTGCTCCGTTGTGTAACAGACAAAAGAGTTTCACTTTTCTGTGGTCATGCAAGTTTGTGTGTGATACGCAAGTGACGCAAATGCTGAGCATGTGGTATAGAGGGACTTAGAAGTAGGGCCTCCCCAGAGAGCCTGGTTACAGGAAGACCAAGAGGTCTTCTCTCTCCCAGGGATAACCGCCTAGAGCAGAGAAGTTGTGTGAGCACGAACATCGAAAAGTGAAACATAAAGAAACGAAACCAGGTACTGTGGGGTTCAGAAGCTGGGATCTGCAGATCAAGCCATTTTAGGGGGGATTGTTAGAATTTAAGTAGGCCTCAGTTACTTGGCCTGAGTTTAGGTAAAAAGGCTTGTCCGCAGAGTATGTCTTTAACATAAATAGAGTCTCTTGTGATGCAGGCAGAGGCATCTCAGTGTCTGCTTGAATAAACAAGCAGATACTGAGAACATCGGAGAACATGTTCCTGAAAGAAGGCCACAGGCCTACACTGACCTCAACACGTACACCACAAGAACAATCAACATAGGTCATGTTTACCAAAATACCAAATTCCAGTAAGTAAGGGAAAAGTGACATTGAATATTAATCGAGTAGGTGGGTATTATGACACCACGAGGGGACTCAACCAATAGTCTGGTCTAGGGGATGGCAAAGATGATGTCACATTTAACTCTTTCCTAGTCGGTATTAAAGCCCGGGTGGGTGATTGGAGCTCACTCTGCTTCTTACTTTCACACTATCTCTAAATGCTGACTAGGACCTCTAAGTATTTTCATTCTATCTGTAATCTGATATAATGTATGCTGTACATAGGTAGTCTAGTGTAACGTAGTTTAGAAAGAAGGTACCTGATTAAACTTCCTGCTGAAGTCAATCAAGAAGCTTGTAACGCAACATGAAGATTGGCGTGGCTAGGATATGATGAACTGAATCTATCTGTATTTCTGTTTCCTGAATAAATAACGTGAATATTAAAGAAGCCTGAGAAAGTCTATCTCCTGCTTGCTGTGATGAGTCGTGTGTGCAACTCTTGCTGATGAGTTGCTGGTGCCGGAAAAAGGTGATTAGAACAGTTTATAACACTCTCCTCATGCCCACTGCCCCCCCTTCTCCTTTGCCCCCCTCCGTTACTCAGTAGCGACTCCCCAAACTTACTTTCAGGTTGGGGTGGTTGCGGATTTCCTGTGCAGGCGCTCCTTGGCAAAGCATATCCTTGTATGCATTCATGCAGCTGGGAGGGAGCACTCTGTGCAGGTGTACTATGTAGTTGTGATGTCACAACTACATAATGCACCTGTGCAGAACGCTCCTGGACATCTGTATAGCAAACTGCGCAGGTGCGGGGAGTGATGTGAAAATACTGTAGAGTCAGCAATCCTGACCTGGGAGGGGTTGGGGCCTGGAAAAGAGTGTTTAGAGGCCATTCAGAGGCAGCTACAGCCTAAATAAAGCACAGACCACCTCTTAGCAGCATCATTAACATTAAAAGGTATTTATTTTTTTATGACGTTCTCGACTTGTGAGTCCTTTTAATGCCTGCGTGTTGGAGGGGAAGGGCCCGGGCCCCCTGGAGGCCCTGGGCCCCTCACTCTATTGTCAGTTGTCCCGCCCTGATGGCTGTCCTGGCTTTAGGTTTACTGCTGGTTAGGGAATCAACCCTTAACGTCCTTAAAGTTGAAACTTCAGCTACTTGAACACACACAGGGGAAATTAACCCATTAAAGGTAGCAAGTGAGATTGTCTTTCCTAACCAACCAACACTCATAAGGCCTCTTTCACAGTGGGACGTTAAAGTCACACATTATAAAAATGTGTAACGCAGACTAATGCACAGCAATACAAAAGTCTGTGTGACATTCACACTGCACACGTTGCATTGTGTGTAACGTGTAGCAATATTTAGAAAGTGCTGTATGCGGTGCGATTAGCAATAGATTTGCTGCATTGTGTGTTGCACATGCTCAGTAATTTTTTTTCTTCTTTAAATGTAACGCATGCAGCGTTTTTGTTCCATCAGTATGCGACGAAAACGGCGCACCAAGAGACACATAACAGTGCAAATTAACGTCCAATTTAATAACCTACATGCGCTGCATTAGGGGCACGTTGTGCGACTTTAATGTCGCATCAAACGCAATGTCCCACTGTGAAAGAGGCCTTAAACTCAAAAACTCCATAAGATCATAAAACAATTCACAAGCATCACAAGCCCAAACAAGCAAATGATGCTCGCATAAGCAGCAACCAATCAACATAGACCAGGTAGAGCATAGTGATAACCGGAGAGAAGGTATTTGAAACAATTTATGAAGTTCCAAACACAACTACAGAAATATCACAGAATCAAATCTATTAAAATTTCTCTGAGGAACAGAATTCATACCTTCCATCATCTTGGGGTCCACTGGGAGTCCTATTTGGGTGTTGCATTCTGTCACAGATTAGCCAAGCTCTGCATGGCAGATGGTTTCAGTAATGTGCAGACACCAGGATAGCATGTAGGTTGGTTTATGTAAAGTGAGGATAAACAAGACATCCAATCCGAGCAGGTATGAATACAGTTCAATGCAGGTTTCTTGAACAGTGCAATGATTGCAGACTAGATATCCAGCAACAGGATTCTGGATTGCATAACGCACACAACAGAATTGGCAAGACTTAACAGAAACACAACACGGTATGCAGGAATCAGAGGATTCCAAGCAAGACAAGACAAGGATAGGCAGGTCATAGGATCCGGAATTACTGCAAATGAGATGCATGTTCCAGGCAAAACAGGACAATCAGGATTCAGAATGTTTGCAACCGAGATGCAGGTTCCAGGCAAGATGACAAACAGGATTCAGAATACATACACCAAAGTGCTTGTAACCAGGCTCCAACAAACAGGAGCTAGGTAGGATCCGAGTACTGAGCTGTTGGCAAAGCAAGGTAGGAGTGCTGATGCAACAGCAGGTGTTACTGGGAAATCCAAACATCAAGGCCTGTTTTCCATGGACTGTTGATAGGCAGTGAAATGCCTCTCAAACTCTCACAACTGCTTGCTGTTGCCTGGTAAATGTGCACTGCTGCCTGATTACTGCTCACTGCTTCTTGGCAACTGCTTGCTGAGCAACAGTTCAACAGTTCGTGGGAAAGAGGCCTAAATGCTTCCTCAATGAAGCAATCACCTTCCTGGTGATCAGGCACTCACATGCACACACATAGCAATAGAGCAGGCTTTTGGTACCTACACACTTGCAATAACGATTGTTTGCAAGGAACGATAGTTACCAGACGAACGATTGGAATGCAACGATGGGATGCAGCTATCATCATACACATTTTAACAATCGTTCTCGCAGAAAAGAACGATCAGAGGGAAATGTTGCGTACATATTTATATAAAATTAAAAGAAACCCACCAACATGGAGTTCCAATAGATACAAATATATGAGAGTTAATGAAAACAAAGTTTATTTTAAATTTGTAATGTAACAATGTTTACGGGTCGCACTACACAGGAAGTACGGAAGCTGGGTAGAATCCAATTCAGGTGCATTGGCCATTATAACGATCGTTCTCGGCAGATAACTATACACACTGTACTTTTGTAACAATGGTTGCTCGATATGATCCCTGTTGGATTTTCTCATCGTGACGATATTGTTCATTCGTTGTTGTCCTTAATAATCGTTTGGTAAAGTTCTTTACCCGATTGTCGGCATTGCTCATCAAATGACCATAGTCGCAAGTGTGTACGTACCATTAGACAGAGTGCAGGAGGGACCAAACATATTGGGCTCTATTCACAGTGATTTTCCGCCTGTGGTAATCCAATTGCAGTAAATTCCCAAATGAAATAAGACCATCTTGACATTCACAAACTTTTCCGCATGTTTTTTCCACATGCAGAAAAAGTACAGGAAAAGTTAGGTATATAGAGGCTGCCATGTTTATTTCCTTTTAAGCAATACCAGTTGCCTGGCAGCCCTGCTGAGCCTCTGCCTCTAATACTATTAGCCATAACCCCTGAACAAGCATGCAGCAGATCAGGTGTTTCAGATTTAAGGCCTGGTGCACACCAGAGGAGTTTTTCTGAGCAATTTGCGTTTTTTAAATCTGCTGCTAATGTTATCCTATGTGTCTGTGCACACTGGAGCAATGAGGTTTCAAAAGCTCTTCCCAATGTAATGCTACGTTTTTTTTTTTTACAAAACCTCATTGCTCCAGTGTGCACAGACACATAGGATAACATTAGCAGCAGATTTAAAAACTCAAAACGCTCAGAAAAACTCCTCTGGTGTGCACCAGGCCTTAGGCCCAGTGCACACCAAAACCGCTAGCAGATCGTCAAAACGCTAGCGGTTTTGGGAGCAGAGAGCAGATATTTGGCCGGGTGCACACCAAGCGGATTTTGTATGCGATCCACCAGCCGCATCAGCCAGTGAAAACGCTTGGCTATTGTATTTCAATGTGTGGTGCACACCGGCGGTTTGAGTTTTTTTAGCAAACCGCAAACGCGCAGCAGGAGGCGCGTTTGCTACTTGGCAAAAACCTCAAACCGCCGGTGTGCACCATCCCATTGCAATACATTAGCCAAGCATTTTTTCAGGCGGATGCGGCCGGCGGATCGCTCCAAAAACCGCTCGATGTGCACTGGGCCTTAAAGTCAGATCTGACAAGACTAGCTGCATGCTTGTTTCTGGAGTTATACAGATACTACTGCAGAGAAGTAGACCAGCAGGGCTGCCAGGCAACTGGCAACTGGCATTGATTAAAAGGAAATAAATATGGCAGCCTCTGTATACCTCTTACTTCAGTTCCCCTTTAAAACATATTTTGACTATTTTTTTGCGACTTTTTTCCCGCATGTTAACCATACGTTTACCGCCTGTTTCTGCACTTTTTTCCTTACACAATATAGCCACATGCGGAAAACATGCAGAAAATATCTAGCGAGTTTGGAAAAAATGTGGAAATTACTATTGACAGTAAATTGCATGCATAGATCACCTGGGAACTAATTATGATTATGGCAAGAATGAAAGGATACCCGAACTGAAATTTGACATATTGAGATAGACATGTGTATGTACAGTGCCTAGCACACAAATAACTATGCTGTGTTCCTTTTTTTCTTTCTTTGCCTGAAAGAGTTAAATATCAGGTATGTAAGTGTCTGACTCAGTGACTGCAGTGTGACCCTCACTGATAAGAAAAAAGAAACACAGCATAGTTATTTGTGTGCTAGGCACTGTACATACACATGTCTATCTCATTATGTCACATTTGAGTTCGGGTATCCTTTAAGGGTATTCTGCCCCTTAATCAGGCCCGGTCCGCCCATGATGCCAAGTGAGGCGACTTCCTCAGGTGGCAGAAGTATGGGGACAGCACTAGGCAGAAACAGGAAGTGAAGAGAGTGCATGGCCAACCTACACTGGGGGCAACTTTACCTATCTTACCTATACTGGGGGCAACTGTACCTAGCTACTACCAACACTGGGGGCACCTGTAACTGGCTACCTACTTATGCTGAGACCTCTTTTCCACAGACTGTTGAACTTTGTGCTGAGCAAGCAGTTACCAGGCAGCAGTGAGCAGTTACCAGGCAGCAATAAGCAGTTAAAAGACAGCAGCAAGCAGTTGTGAGATTTTGAGAGGCATTTCACTGCCTATCAACAGTCCGTGGAAAAGAGGCCTCAAGGTGTTTTTGAACGGGCTCACCACAGCTATAACGTGGGGTGCAACTTGTCGGGTGCTGTGCGATCATTCCAATTCGGAGGGGGGCACTTTCTCCCAAGTTTTCCTCAGGCAACAAAAAGTCTAGAACCGGCCCTACCCTTAATGAGCCAGTAAGGCCTCTTTTCCATGGACAATTGATAGGCAGTGACATGCCTCTCAAACCTTACAACTGCTTGCTGCTGCCTGGTAACTGCTTGCTGCTGCCTTGTAACTGCTTGCTGAGCACACAGTTCAACTGCCCATAGAAAAGAGGCCTCACTCAGCTCTGTGTGGCCAAGTTAATGCTAGTGATAGTCAGGCCTCATTTCCATAGACTGTTGAACTGTGTGCTCAGCAAGCAGTTGCCAGGCTGCAGCGAACAGTTACCAGGCAGCATCAAGCAGTTGTGAGAGTTTGAGAGGCATTTACACTGCCTATCAACAGTCTGTGAAAAAGAGGCCTGAGTGATTGATGGATTTAATTAATGGAGCTACTAAGTTCTAAGGCCTCTTTTCCACGGACAGTTGAACTGTCCACGGATAGTTGAACTGTGTGCTCAGCAAGCAGTTGCTAGGCAGCAGTGAGCAGTTACTAGGCAGCAGTTGTGAGAGTTTGAGAGGCATTTCACTGCCTATCAACTGTAGGTGGAAAAGAGGCCTAACATTTGGGCCTCATTTCCACGGACTGTTAATAGGCAGTGAAATGCCTCTCAAACTCTCACAACTGCTTGCTGCTGCCTGGTAACTGCTCACAGCTGCCTGGTAACTGCTCACTGCAGCGAGGCAACTGCTTGCTGAGCAAACAGTTCAACAGTCCATGGAAAAGAGGGCCTCTTTTCCACAGGCAGTTGAACTGTGTGCTCAGCAAGCAGTTACCACTACCAAGCGGCAGTGAGAAGTTACCAGGCAGTAGCAAGTAGTTGCCAGGCAGTAGCAAGCCATTGTGAGAGTTTGAGAGGCTTTTCACTTCCTATCAACTGTGAACTGCAATGGAGACTGGCCATAGGCTTTGATACAAAGCCTGCACGGAGCCAGTTAGAATAACCCAATCAATTACAATGCAGTACTGTGAACAGGCCCATAGAATTGTATGGGCAGAGAGCTGAGATGCAGAATTATTCTGCGTGGCAACTTAGCACCGTGAACTAGCCCTACAATGAATATTTCCCTTTTATACAATTCTCTGCTCATCAGTGGAGTTGCAAGCCACCAATGTTTAACGTTTATTGGGTGGGGCTAGATTCACAGTGGGGCGTTGCGTTGTAAAGTTGCAACGCAACATTACAATGCAACGCAGCAAAAAAGCGGTAACACAGATTAATGGTGTGTTACTGTTGCTTACAGTAGGTATAGTGAGGTATGCAGTCAATAAAAAGTATGCCCTCCTGTATCTGGTAAAGTGTGCGTTTAGAGGTAAAGCACTGCAGTGCGCTACACGTTATAATGCAATGCTAACGTTGCATTGTGATTGTTGCATAGAGTTTTAATTGCATTGCGGTAAGCTGTATTATAAGACTTTATAACGCAGCTCCGCAACATCCCACTGTGAACCTAGCCTAAATCATTATTTATAATCTTACTTCTTATCGTTTATTGTCCAATTCAAGTTCTGCACTGGACAAATCAAAGTGTCTTATTTTTTGAGAATATTATTGAATTATATATCTGCTTTGTTATCACTTTAATCTACAATAAAAAGGAATGATTAAAGAAAAAGTTCATTCTAAATCCAACAGTCATAATACAAGAACAATCATTTTTTTAAAAAATCTATGAAATATTTTTTGCTTTTTTATCAATTATATGTAGTGAAGTCTGTTTTGAAGCAGATTTGCAGAGCGATTCTAGGCATGTTTAGAGAGGTTTTCTATACCTGCCTAGCGGTTTTTAGAGCATTTTTGTGTAGCAGATTTCATACATTGTTACAGTAAACAAAACGCTTGGAAAACCGCTCTGATCTAGCGTTTTTCAGAGCATTTTTCCACTTTCCTATACTTTAACATTGAGGCAGAAATGCCTCAGAAATCTAAAAAATGCTGCAGCCCGAGTTTGAGTTTGTGGAAAAAATGAACCACTCTGGTGTGCACCAGCCCATTGAAATAAATGACCCAAGCGATTTTCAAACCCCTAGCGTTTTTGAAAACGCTTATGTACCACTCTGGTGTGCACCAGCCCTTAGGCCTCTTCCCCACGGACTGTTGATAGGCAGTGAAATTTCTCTCAAACTCTCACAACTGCTTGTTGCTGTCTGGAATCTGCTCACTGCTGCCTGACAAATGCTTGTTGCTGTCTGGTACCTGCTTACTGCTGCCTGGCAATTGCTTGCTGAGCATTCAGTCGGAGTCTTAGTGGCTCTTTTTTTTTTTTTACCCTCAAATTAAATATTGAGGGCTCTTTCACACTATGAGCGTTTGCTGATTTTTTAAAGCGCTGGCGATAATGATTTCCTATGACAGTGTTCACATGTAAGCATTTCGATTTTCTTGAAATCGCAAACGCCCTACATGTACCATTTTCAATGGAAGGTATAGGAAAATCGCAAAGCGCTTGAAAAAGTGCTTTTTATAGCGATTTCCCGAGCGCTTTTATGAATAAATATATTGTACTTATGATGGACCCCAGGAAGTGAAAAAAAAACAATTGCTAAGCAAAAGCGCTTATAAAAGCGTTTTTCTAAGCGCTAAGTGCAGGGAAAAGCGCTTTAAAAAAAAGCTCAATAAATCGCTCAGTACTATCGCGATTTATAATGTGAACAACACATGTGAACAACGCCCCCATAAAAAAAGAAAAATACTTATGTACATAGTAGTGAGCTGTAAAGCTGAAAGTTCCCAAAAATGACACTGTGGCAGTTTGATACTCTCTCTCTCGGGTCAAATAAATCCAAAAGCTACATACTAAGCACTGGATGGCCACTGAGAATGCTCATTCGGATTTTAAATAGAAATTTCCGCACTTCCGATCGGAAATTGGAATTTCTGATTAGAAATCGGAATTCTGTGGAAATCCGATTTACCAGAACTCCATAATTTTAGCCCAATCACAGAACTTGGAAGCATTGGACTAAACAGAATGCTGAGTTTTTCTACAAAAATCAATGCTAATTTCATACCAATCACAAGATTCTGTTTGTTCCTATTTCAGATTTTTTTTTCTGTCCTTTTCATAGTGTTTGATGCGAAAAAATGACAAAATAAAATACTCCTCAGAAATTGAAGAATCGGAGTACAGAAAAATGGAAAATTGGTAACCATAAAAACGGAGAATCATAAAACCGAAGGATCGGTTATATCATGCAAAGCAAAATTATTCGGTAAGCTTCTTGTTAATTAATACTAGATACGTATATTTGTATGAGTGCAAAGAACACAGGAATCATTATTTAGGTCTTGTTTCCATGCGGGAGGGTGGGGCTTGCGATCCCATTCATTATACTGAATGGGATCGCGGGCTGAAGCAACTTGAAATGCAGGCAACCATGCGTGGCGATTTAGCGGTGAATCGCCATGCATGAATGGAAATGGCAGACGGTGCAGTCTATGCACTGTCTGCTGTCCCTGCGATTGTGTTTCCAGAAGCGCACATGAAAGCGTCCTATATGGAAATGAGCCCTTAGACTGTAAAGCACATAGGTGCAGGGCCCTGACCTCTCCTTTACAACTTAAAGAGCTCAGGGAAGAGAGTAAACAAAAAACATAACTCTTAAGCTGAGTACACACGTACGATAACGATCGTTCAAAAACGAACGATAACGACAATCGGAACGATAATCGTGCGTTCAAAAAGTGTGAACGATCGTTTTTGTGAACGATAACGATCGTTATCGTTCAATCGGACCGATCCAACCCGGCGGATTTTTTCGAAAGATAATCGTTCAATCGTTGCAGTGTGTACAAAGATCGTCCGATAACGCATGTTCTTATTGCCTGTCATAACGTCACTTCCGTTTGCGCACGCATTTTTTAATCGTTCGTCGTTCAGTACTTTATACTTATATCGTTCACGTGTGTACACAATCGTTCATTACGAACGATCTTTTCCGTCTAATTTGAATATCGTGTAAACGTCACGAATCGTTCGTAACGAACGATCTTTATCGGACGTGTATACGAACCTCTAGGCCCAGTGCACACCAAACACCTCTAGCAAATCTGCAAAACACTAGAGGTTTTTGAAGCAGAGATCGGAGCGATTCTAGGCATGTTTTTTAAACATGCCTAGCGTTTTTTGGAGCGTTTTTGTGTAGCAGATTACAAATATTGTTACAGTTAAAGCTGTTACTGAACAGCTTCTGTAACAAAAACGCCTGGATAACCGCTCTGATCTAGCGTTTTTCAGAGAGGTTTTCCACTTTCCTATACTTTATCATTGAGGTAGAAACGCCTCACAAATCTAAAAAATTCTGCAGCCCCCGAGTTTGGGTTTGTGGAAATAACGAACTGCTGTGGTGTGCACCATCCCATTCATTTTCATTAGCCAAGCGGTTTTCCCCCTGCAAGCGTTTTGAAAAACGCACCAGAACCGCTCTGGTGTGCACCAGCCCTTAAATAGCTTAAGCAAGAAGGTGAAATGTGTACCAGTTGCTCTCTTTAGGCTGATGAAAGCACTTTACATCCAAGTTCTTTTGTCAGCGCAAGCATGCCAAGCTGAAGCCTTGCTTCAGAAGCATTGCTCACTCATACTGACAAACTGCACAACAACTAAACCCTGGAGGTTACTGAGCTTTTACAGCAACAAAAAAAAGGTACAGAGGCACATATATACCGTAACATTCTTACCAATATATTATTTCACATTTGTTTTATACTTTACTTGTACCAGAGGTAAAACTGCAAAATAAAATATGACTAAAATGTTAATGTACTAAAGTGAACATGGGTAAATGAAGAGCGCATGGAAATGTATGAACACTTCCATTCGGCTTGTCTAAATCGAGGTTTCACTGAGCAGTTTCGAGCATTAATTTTGTAGCCGCACTGTGGGTAATTTATGTGCAATCAGCGGATGTAAAAACAATAAATAAAAAATTAAATAAATGAAAAATATGGCAAGTGTGTTACAGCAGGAGCAGCTAACTCCAGTCCATCAACGTTTCATAATTGATAGCACCATTTGCTGCAGAATCAAGTGATTCACTTACAACTGGCGTTACCATCAATGTGAGCTGTAACAGGGGTGACAAAGATGAAAATAAAAAGTGACTGTTTCTATAGTAAGTGGTAGGTTTTGAGATCATACGCCACAGGAACAATGAATTGTACATTTTCACTCATAATTCTGTTGATTTATTTTGGGGGGCATTTTACCACATGCAATAAAGATATGTAAATGCTTCCTAGTAGGTTAATATTGTTGTCTGCAATCCTTCCTAAAGGTAACCTAAAGTGAGAGGTATATAGTGGCTGCCCTATTTAGCTCATTTTAAATAATACTAGTTGCCTGGCAGTGCTGCTGATCTGCAGCAGAATCTGAATCACAAACCTGAAACAAGCATGCAGCTAATCTTGTCAGACTTCAGTCAGAACACATGACCTGCATGCTGTTCAGGGTCTATGGCTTAACTATGGCTCAGCAAGACAGCCAGGCAATAAGTCTTGTTTAAAAATAAATAAATATGGCAGCCACCACAGGGGAGGACTGGGACCTTTTGGCCTGGGGGGAAAACACAAACTAGAGGCCCGTTTTCACGACAGCCCCAGCCCAAACGACATCACACACGTGCCCCACGTGCTATATGCCGGTAGTCACGTGGGAAATACAGCAAGGACACTCAAGGGACAGTGTTACAGGTAAACTATAAATGCACTGGCACCGGGGGGTACATAATACATTTTAAGTTACAACAGTCAGGGTTTCTATCTCTTACACACAAGTCCTGCAAGCAGCCCTTCTGGAGTCTAGGGACTGTCTGCAAGCAGCCCTTCTGGGGTCTAGGGACTGTCAAAAACTTTTTAACCTAGATAATATCTTATGTAGCTGTGCACATGCAGTTAACAATGGTGAGAGACCAGACAGATTTTTCCCACGGACCCTGCAGGCAAGCCTCTGCTCTGTATCATGCTGTGTATATTTACTAGCTTGCCCGCCCTGCAATTGCTCTGTATTTGGGCGTTTATTTCCCTCATTCAGCCTAGTGTTTCACATTGCCTTATACAAATACCTGAATTCACTAGGCACAGTGCCAGCCCTAAATCATTAAATGAGAGGCAGCCTGGGGGGAAATCTCCCCCCTTCCCCCCTGGCCAGTCCTCCCCTGAGCCACCATATACCTCTCACTTCAGACGTGCTTTAAAGGACTACTGTAGGGGGGTAGGGGGAAAAAGAGTTGAACTTACCCGGGGCTTCTAATGGTCCTCCGCAGATGTCCTGTGCCCCTACAGTCACTCACCGATCCTTCGGTCCTTGCCTCTGGTTCACTACTGGAATTTCTGACTTTAAAGTCAGAAAATTACTGCATCTGCGCAGCCATGTCCTCGCTCCCGCTGATGTCACCAGGAGCGTACTGCACAATTGCAGACCGTACTGGGCCTGCGCAATACACTCCTGGTGACGTCATTGGGAATGAGGGCACGGCCGCGCAGGCGCAGTGGTTTTCCAACTTTAAAGTCAGAAATTCCAGAAGTGAACCGGAGGCGGGGCCGGAGCGTCGGTGAGTGGCTGCTGGAGAACAGGATGTCTGCGGGGGACCATTAGAAGTCCCATGTAAATTCAGCTCTTTTTCCCCCTACCACCCCACAGTACTCCGTTAAACAAATCAATGACACTTGCCTAAATACGATCTCAAATGTAGATGCAATATGTCAGTAAGAGAGGCTTAATTGATTTTTGATAGAAGTAAAATCCAAAACAGGGCTGGTGAGAGCCACAATATAATAGTAGCTTCTTCAAGGTCAGTTAACACTTGTTTTGGGTGGTTCAGATAAAAGTCCAGAAAATTTAACATTTTAAACAGCACTGAATAAGCAGTTTGCATTTTTTTATGCTCAAATTGCTGGGCTAGTTTTAAATTAAAAAGGCATTAATGCCACTAACAGCAGTAGCAATTCCAATGCATGATTGAGGAAGACCAAACAGGGACTTAGATAGAAATCATAGGGCCCCATAGCAAAATTTTGGATGGGCCACCCCACACACATTTTAGGCTGCCAGAGGTGCCTCCATCTCCCCCCGGAGAATTAGGTAGCACCCCAGTATTGGTAGTCATATTTACTCCCAGTATAGGTAGCCAGAAGTTCCCCCAGTATAGGTAGAGGTACCCACCAGTGCTAGGTAGGTATACTCCTCTCCACCCCTCACCCCAGTATGGGTAGTCAGAGGAGCCCAAGTATTATTTACTTGTATTCATAACAATGTTGTCAAAGAAATGACTTAAAGAATATCCAAGCTTGGGGGAGGGGGGAGATTACATTATCTTGTGCTACTTGCAGCCCCTAACAGTCAATCAGGTCCCTTAAGTTGGTCATAATAAACTTATACATTTGCAGCAGATTCAACCATTAGATAGATTTCTGTCAGATGCCTGTCAAGTCGAATCTGACAGGAATCTATATGATACAGTATGTGCCACACACTAGGAACAGATTTCTAATAGATTTCAGAATGAAATCTATTGGAAATCAATCTAAATGCATTATTACCAATGACCATTAGACCCAATGCAACTCTATGGGCCATCGATCTGTTGCCAGCAGCAGATGGACCTAGATTTTCCATCCTTTCAGATAGATCAAATCGATCAAAATCAGTCGAAAACGACCACAAATTGATCGATCTGGGAATTTGATAGAATCAATTTCTGAGCGATTGATCGATTCTATAGAATCGATCGATGGCTGAAATCAAATAGTTTATGGGCCTCTTTACCCTCCAGGGTGCCACTGTTGCCGTCAAAGATTCCCAACCACATATGTGATTGCAGGTTACTGCATGGGCAGTCCACACGCCTCTTTTGATCCCACTTCCCATGGTTGTTCTCTGCCAGAAGCAGTTCGCACAAGCCTACTTTGTAAGAGCAAAAAGCTCCTGGTCACAGATGAGTGATAGAGAGAGGAGCATGGACGAGTCCATGATAAGTGCTGTGGTCAGACAGGATCTCTCTGGGGTGGACAGCTAAGGTGAAGAAACTGATAAGACTACAGGGGCTGTAAGACACCATAGGTAAGCAAATCTAACACCACCACCACCCCCCAGCTCGCACATCCTGTAAAGTGACCTGAGCAGGATCTCTCTGGGGGGGACAGCTAGGGTGAAGAAACTGATAAGACTACAGGGGCTGTAAGACACCATAGGTAAGCAAATCTAATACCACCACCACCCCCCAGCTCACACATCCTGTAAAGTGACCTGAGCAGTGATTTCTTTTAAGCGAACCGTGATTTTTCTCTAGCCGTCACCCTGTGACACTACTTGTGCGCCGCTTCATCGTCCCTCTATTGCACATAGCTATAGAATGCTTCAGTAGCCTGCAGGCTACTGCTATCCCTCCCTAAGCAGGTGAGGTTGGGCACTGGCAGCAGGTGAGGTGAGGCTGGAAGCAGCATAGGAAAATAATGGCCAGCTCTTCTGTCTGTTCAGTTCCCTTTGTCTCCCCCTCTGGTGCTCCTTCTGGTCAGTGTGTGTATAGGCAGAGCTGAAGGGGGAGGGCCACGAACAGCGCCATACTGGTAAGGGGTGAAGCCATGATGAAACCATGTGGGAGGGGGCAGAGCCATTACAGAACCATATGGGAGGGGCCAGAGCCATGATGGGACTGTACGAGAGGGGCCTGGCCACAAATGGGACCATAAGGGAGGGGGCGAAGACACATCCAGCCCTTTTCCTGTCAATGTGTATAGGCGGAGGGGAGGGGGTGGAGCCACTAGAGCAGAGGAGAATTCTCAGGCAGTACAGTTAGGGCTGCGTTGCTATAGTCAGCATAGGTAAGGAGACAACCACAAGCCCAGACATGTGCCTGCTGCTCTCACCTTGTCCCCTGCACATGGTGCTCCTCTGGCATCCGATGTGACAGGAATTTTCTCCTCCTTGCACTTCACCAAGTGAAGAGATTTGGTGGCCGAGCCACAAAAGCCATGTGCAATGTGGGGGAGGTGCCACAAACAGCACCTTACACAGACCTGGTGTTCCTCTCTGTTTCTGACGGAACTGAGAACAAATTATCAGCCATATCAATGCATGGAGAGACTGCAGGGGGAAAATAGTTCCATTTCACCTGCCTGCCTCTCTGCATTGTTTGCTGGCGATCATGGCTGGACATGACATGAAGATAAAAACAACATAACAGGCAGCTATGACCAGTGCCCCCCCTTGTGGCTAGGGATCCATAGCAATTGCTATGCCTGCTATGGTGATCCCTATGCCTCTGAGACCAAAGACATCCCCTTAGGCTAGTTTCACATTTTGAGTGGTGATATTTCCGTAGCCACACCTCCTACATTACCAAAAATGTGAGGATATGCAGGGGACTCCCCCCCCCCCCCCCCCCACCCCCCCCCCACCCACCCCCCACAAACTACCTGTGTTCAAAATTGCAGACTGCAAAATCCGCTGGTTCTCAAGATAGGTTTGATGAATCTATCTTGGAAATCCGATGGGTTCGGGGGCTGCAATTTGAGAAAGAGGTAGTTCGGGTGGCTCCCCATCCCTCAAAATGTGGGGAGTGTAGGAGGAGTGGCTGCAGAGATTAGAGATAGCACGAACGGTTTGCCGAAAAAACTTGTTCACACGAATCCCAGCAGTTCGCGGAGAACCATGAACACATAGCGAGTTCGACCCGCCCCCTATACCACATCATTGGGCTAAACTTTGACTCTCTACTGTACATCACAGTCAGCAGACACATGGCAGCCAATCAGGCTGCACTCCCTCCTGGAACCCCCATATAAAAACGCTGCAGCATCGGCCATCTTCTCACTCTGTCTGCTGCCTGCTTAGTGAGAGAAGGGTAAGACATTGCTGCAGAGACAGGGAAAGCGTTAGTTGGTTCTTGTTAGCTTGCTTCTTGCCGACAGTTGTTGCTGAAAAGCACTCCAAAAAAGCTCTTTTGAGAGCAAATGTTCTTGTGATGTGTTTTTTTGTGCGTGTGCCACTGACACTGCATATACAGCCCTGTCTGTTGCAGCTGGCCCTTGCTATACTGTGTGCCAGGCCCAGAACACTGTATCGTACCAGTCAGTGCATACCTTTCACTACATCTGTCACTGCAAATTGTTTTATATACCAGTCAGTGCATACCGTTCACTGCATCCATGTGACTGCACACTGTATTATACCAGTCACTGCATACCTTTCACTGCATCTATGTGACTGCACATTGTATTATACCAGTCAGTGCATACCTTTCACTGCATCTGTGACTGCACACTTTATTAGTCCAGTCATTGCATACCTTTCACTGCATCTGTGTGATTGCACACTGTATTATACCAGTCCCTGCATACCTTTCACTGCATCTGTGTGACTGCACACTGTATTGTACCAGTCCCTGCATACCTTTCACTGCATCTGTGTGACTGCACACTGTATTATACCAGTCAATGCATCTGAGTGACTGCATACTGTATTATACCAGTCCCTGCATACCTTTCACTGCATCTGTGTGACTGCACATTGTATTATACCAGTCAGTGCATACCTTTCACTGCATCTGGGTGACTGCACACTGTATTATACCGCTCAGTGCATACCTTTCACTGCATCTGTGTGACTGCACATTTTTTATACCAGTCAGTGCATACCTTTCACTGCATCTGTGGCTCCCTCTCCGGACTGGAATTGAACCTTGATTCAGCGGCCGTTACCCGTGATCACCATGGTACTGAGAAAGTACCATGGAAAGTTTATCACACAGTTGAATGAATAGCAGACTTGCCCTCCATAACAGATTCTCGTTGAAGGAACTGCCCTGACAGCAGAAAAATGTATTTAAAAAAATTGATTTAAGCTTTAACAATGGTAGAGAAAGAACCATCGAAAGTTGATAAGGCAGTCAGACATCTAAATGCATCATCGCCGTCACAGGGACATGCAATCGGCCCATGGTTATCTAGTCAGCTCTCGTCAGCCGGTATTAGCTCTGGAATTACCACAGTTATCAAAGTAACATATATCAGTAAAAAAAAAATTGTAGAATTTTATACGTAACTTCAATTTTCAATTAATCCAAAATACCAAACAAACGTATTTTTCAATTTTCATTATCATGGCCTGCACTCTCACCAACGTGCATGATTGCTACACAAACATTGCCAGCGAGAGGACTGACAGTTTATGTTCTGGGCTGGGAGTGTCAACTGACAACCCTTTGCGGCTGTTTGCGGCGGTGCATTAAACAGTGAGTTTGGTCTGTCAGTGTGAAGCAGAACACTATTTACACTACCTGATCTATGTATACACATGCAAGATGTTTTAAAGCACTTTATGCCTCCAATTTAGGATGCTGTGCGTTAACCCTGCTGTGCGTTAAATCCGTACTTTTCCCAGGGACTTCTAGTGAGTATCCCACTCCACCATGTCCCCTCCAGGTGTTAGACCCCTTGAAAAATCTTTACATCACTTTTGTGGCCAGAAACAGTGTTTGAAGTTTTTCAAGTTCGCCTGTCCACTGAAGTCTATTGCGGTCTGTCGAGTTCGGTGGTTTGCAAACTTTTGCGGAAGTTCGTGTTCGCGAACCCAAAATCTGAAGTTCGATCCATCTCTAGTGGAGATATTTAATGTAATTTGTTTAAATTTGCCACTGAGCATGTATATAACTTAGACCAGAAGGGAGCTCTAAGGCAGCACAATTGGGCACTGCACTGGTGCTGTACAGATGCAAAGTCCAGTCTGCATCTGCCCAATAGCGGGGAGCCACTCGTGCATGGATTTTCTACCTGCACAAGCTTTCCATGCCACTGCACAGGAGCAAATAGTTTTCTTAAAGTTACAGGTTTACTTAAAAGCCTTGTACACACATCCGACTATAGTCATTTGAAGCGATTGTTCCAATAGCTACCGCCAACTATCATTTTTTCTCTGTGCACTTTCTCTGTGCAGGTTTCATAGCTCTATCCAACCGCATTAGCTGTATTCCTTTTACTCCCTCCATGTGGGAGTAAATCGATCCGGTATTTAGCGGTGACCCGGAATTACTTCTGTGTATGCATTTGCTTTGGAAATGCCTCAGTATCTGGCGCGCAGGCGCAGAGCATCTCCATGCTTATGGGCAGTGCCTGCACATTGAGCAAAGCTGTGGGCAGCATCATGTGATGCCTGCCCTTACTGTGCATCATTTCCTCACCTATTGGCTTGCCTTTAGCCTCCTCCCCTCATCTGTGCCTGATAGAGCATGTATAGTGCACGTCAGCTGTTTCTGAGCAAGCTAAAAATAGCTCAATACTTGGAGATATAAAAAGCAGCCTGGTTATCAACAGCCAATACTGTGGCAGAGCTGCCAATGATCTGTGCTAAGAGCACACACGTTGCGGGGAGGAGGCTGGAGGCAGGGAGGATATGACATTGCAGGGAACTTGGAGGGAACAATGTGCAGGCGCTGCCTGCGTTCCTCAATCTTCCTGTGCCTGCATTCCACATACTCATAAATTATACACTGCGCCTGTGTTCCCGCATAGCTTTCCGGGTCAGTGCACCAGACCTCGGCGGTCGGATGATAAATCGCTGCTGAATGCTGCAGTTGTGGGGGATTTCACTTGCACAGGCCTGGCAGGCTGAAGATAAGCTTCTGAAAAAGGTATGAAATGCCCCCCAAAAAATCTTTTTGGACCCTTCCTTTAAGAAAACGATCATTCACAAACCACAGCGCATGCGTAAAAACAACTTGCAAATAGTGTATTATTTCTGCATCATTTGCTTTTCAACAACTGCATCGTTGTCCACTTTAACCACTTTTTCCTCCTTGACACAGTTCTAAGTCAAGGAGGACATGTGCGCTCCCATGGCCGATCGTGCACGCGTGCTCCCGGCCCGCAGTTCGTTAGCCCAGGAATCAATGAATCGGGCCATGATGCCCGATCACTGATTTCTCTCCCTCACTGAAAAAGTGACAGCTTCTCTCGGAAGCTTCGCTTTTTCTGACTCCTATGTCCCTCTAAGCGTACATTGTACGCTTAGAGTGACGTCATGTAAACAAATTCAAGGTTGCCATCTTGTGGCCAAAAAGTATAACTACTATTAAATGTAAAAAATAAATAAAAATACACATATATTTACCCCAAACAAATACTATTTACATCCCACCCTCCCAAAAATACCCACATAAAATGTTTAATAATAAAAAAAAACATTACAATAAAAAAAAACATAAATATTTACCTAAGGGTCTAAACTTTTTAAATATCTATGTAAAGATAAAATATTAATATATATATTTTTTAATTATAAGCTTGTAAATAGTGATGGATGCAAGACGGAAAAAATGCTCTTTTATTTCCAAATAAAATATTGTCGCCATACATTGTGATAAGGACAAAATTTAAATAACTGGAACACATGGGGAAATATAATACGTGGGTTTTAATTATGGAGGCATGTATTATTTTAAAACTGTAATGGCTGAAAACTAAGAAATAATGATTTTTTTCATTTTTTTTCTTATTCTTACTGTTAAAATGTATTTACAGTACGGTAGCTCTTAGCAAAATGCACCACCCAAAGAAATCCTAATTAGTGATGGAAAAAACAAGATATAGATCAGTTCCTTGTGATAAGTAGTGATAAAGTTATAGGCTAATGAATGGGAGGTGAATATTGCTCGGATGCATAAAGTGAAAACGACCGAGGGCTTAAGTGGTTAAAAGTCATTCCTTTGCTTTATTGACCGGTCGCTATTTTAATGATCGTTGCTTGTTTATTACGAACAATTGTCATACGTGTGTATGCACCTTAAGACTGTGGTATGTTTATTCAATTTCTACATGCAAGAGTATGTGCTATTTTTAATCAAATAGGACTGCAGTGCATAACAGCAGTGAATTGTTTTCTTTTACCACTGTTTGACAGGTTTTAATATTGTATAAACTAATGTCAACCCATAACTGATGTCTTATTTTACCATAGATGTGACCTTAAACAATGGTAGTCTTTTGTTAAAAATCTTCAAATAGCAGTAAACAGAGCAAGCATAAAGCCTTTTGCTATAAATACCTAAAGCAATTATACTTCCTTTCACATGCGGACTCATCTCCTGCAGTTAAAGCTCATTTTTATACTCATATAGCTATATGTTGCACAATACCCAATAATTAATGATTTGATAAATGTAGGCAGCTGTTGTGAAGAACCCTTGATCATAAAATTTCCCTGTGGGAACATAATATTTGTCCTAATAGCACGCACTAAGCATGCTGCCTAAATTCCAGTAATATTACATTTCAAATGTCAAATTAATATTCCACATGCAGAACATTTGCAGAGGATATTTTGATTCTTGCTCACCATCCGTAATTGCCTATCTGCAGATTCAAAATTAAAATTCTAAATGAATTCTCTGATGTCACTGTCATGTATAATGTCATTCATGCTTTTTTTGTTTTAAATAGTTAATTTTTAAAATAGTTCCACAGTTAAAGTCATACTGTTCTGTTCAGTAGGCGCAAGACTTCCCCCTCTCACTCTCTTTCTGAGACATTGAGGAGCTGACAATGGTGGATTCTGTAGTATCTACCAAGTAAATGTATGATCAGCTGTCAGTCTTCCCATAAGACTGTAATGTTATCATTAATGTAATTTTATGAACTAGAGTGGCCTGGATCAGAGAACCTTGATCAAGTAGGCTGCGCATTATGAATACAAGACATACTTTCCATTTTAGTAGGATGTTTTACTGGAAGAAAAAAAAATCTGAAAAGTAGAAAATGCTGATTTAGCAAACTGATACACTGATGTGACAGCACCAGTAGTACCAGCTCATAGCTGACTCCCTTAAAGTCAGGGCACCAGACTGTGTAGGATTTCTGCAGTGAATATGGTTTGAATGTGAGCTGCATGACTGGGACCAGTCCTTGTCTTTTAAGCCAGTAAGAGAGTGGCATTAAGTAGTGCTCTCTCATAGAGTTAATTGAGTGCTATTTCAGGGATGGGGTACCACTTCAATGTGGGATTTTCAGACTATTGAGCTCCTACAGTATGATCAGTTGTATGAATATTAATAGAGAACATTGAGCCCTAGTCATCTGAATCCATTTTATTCAACAAACCTGACTGGGTCATGCCAAGAATTGGTTTTGGCACAAGCTGGGAACATACATGGTAGAAAATATGAGAAAGGACAAAAACAGTTTATCAAAAGCAACAACATCCATGGTACAGCAACAGCAACTTAACCAATGCAAATAGCTTATCAATGACAGCACCAAGGTACAACAAGAGAAGTCTAAGGAGTAAAAAAAAGGGGGGGGGGAGAGTTCAAGATTTTGACAGAAGAGGGGAATAAAAGTGTTCCTATGTCTTAAGGTCCTGGTGGAGATGGCCCAGAACCTCTGGACTTATGTGAGCCGACGGGGTCGTTGGCAATCCTCATTGCTTTGTTGCACATTCTGGAGATTTGAAGGAGGTCAAATGGGTGGAGGGGTTCCCAATTATCCTCTCTACTGATCTTCTAACCCTCTGAAGTTTGTTTCTGTCACTGGCGGAGGAGCCGGCGTACCAGACCAGGATGGATGAACAGAGGACAGATTCAATAGTGGCGGAGTAGAATGACCTTAAAAGTTCCTAAGCCATACCAAACTTCTTTAGTTGTCAAAGGAAAAATAGCCTCTGCTGGGCTTTCTTCTGGGTAGAGACAGTGTTGACCTTCTAGATCATCATTGGAGATGGTTGTGCCCAGGTGGCGGAAACTGGATACTCTTTTGATTTCACTGCCATTGATATAAGTCAGAGGCGGGTTGGGGGCATGCTTCCTGAAGTCGATGATCATCTCCATGGTTATGGCTGTGTTTAGGACCAGCTTGTTCTAACACCAGTGGCAAATTCTGTTGAAGGTAGGCCTGCTCGTCATTTGCCATGAATGTTCCGTTATTTGTGTAGAGTGAGAACAAGATTGGTGACAGGACACAGCCTTATGGGAATTCAGTGTTGGAGATGTCAAGGTGAAATGAGAGGGCTCCAGTGAGGAGATGTCTCCCATCTTAATAACTTGGAACCTATTGGTGAGGAAGTCTGTGATCCACTGGCAGTAGGGACATTGAGTTCTGCAAGATTATCCTGTAGTATATGTGGGCAGATGGTATTGCAAGCCAAGCTAAGGTCCAGAAGGAGAATCTTAACCACCCTGGCGGTAATGACGAGCCTGGCCCCCTTCTGTGCGGGTGGGTGGCCGGGTGTTTCCCTTCTGTGCGGGGGCGGGGGGGGGGGGAGATCCCCCTTCTATGCAGGATAGTGGCCGGTCAGGGACTCCCCCTCCTGTATGGGTGATCACCCTTCTATGTGGGCTGGTGGCCGGTCGGGGACTCCCCCTTCTGTAGGGGGAGTGTCCCCTTCTGTGGGGGTGGGCTGTGGGTGGCTCCTCCCTCTTCCTCCCTCCCGATCCCACGTGCATCCCCCCTGTACTCCCCCCCCTTCCCGAACTCCTACCAACCCCCCCTCCCCTGATCTCCTAGCCACCCCGGTATCCAGCCCTACACTACTCACCCGAGGGCTATCTCCTGCGCCGGCTGCGATGGGCACCCTCCTCCTCCATCACTGAAGTCCCAGTACATCGGGCCAAACATCTGGCTACCTATACATCTGGCAAAATATCTGGCTACCTACATACCTGGCAAAACATCTGACTACCTATATACCTGGCAAAACATCTGGCTACCTATATACCTGGCAAAACTATACACCTGGCTATACATCTGAGTCTTATACTCACCACTGGCGTGCTGATCCCTCGTTGCGTACCTCTGATAGCTTCCCCAGTGCCTTCTGCCATGTCCCTTGATGGATTTTGCTTCATGTCCCCAGCCGATCGGCATTGATGACACCAGGGTCACACCGCGTCATGAACATCTCACTGCAAACACTTTTTTTTATTGAATTCAATACAATAACCTATATTGAATTCAATATTTAAAAAAAAAATGATTACAAAAAAAAAAAAACCTTGAAAATTATTTGAAATTAATTGAACCACAGTGGAATGGCCAAGGCTTAAAACTTGCAGAACAGATAATGTAGGTGAAGGTAGAATGACTGGTGGCGCCTTAACCTCTTGAGGACCGCAGTGCTAAACCCCCCTAGTGACCAGGCCATTTTTAGTAAAATAAGCCACTCCAGCTTTAAGGCCAAGCTGCAGGGCTGCACAACACAGCACACAAGTGACACCCCCCCTTTCTCCCCACCAACAGAGCTCTCTGATGGTGGGGTCTGATCGCTCCCCCATGTTTATTTTTGTTTACACAAATATTTTTATTGTTGTTTTTTTAATAAAATATGCTGTTTCTTTAAATATTTTCCCTCCCTCCCTTCCTCCCTCCCCACAGCCAGCCAATCATGACGATCGGCTGTCATAGGCTTCTGCATATGAGAGCCGATCGCTCTCCAGTGTCCCAGGCTTTCCCCAGTACAGCGCTGCTGCCGACCACAGCGCTGTACATGTAAATAGACGGCGATCACGCCGTCTAACAGTCTCCCGAGTGGCGATTGCCGCTCGGAGACTGAAGGTAGGGCGAAGCTCTGCCCCCCAAGCAGGATATGCGCACAGCCTGTGCGCGATCTCCTGCATTAGCTGGCCCTAGGACTTTACGCCAATCGGCATTAGGTGGTCCTGGGGCTGCCACCGCGGCCACGCCCATCGGCGTGACGCGGTTGGCAGGAGGTTAAAAACAGATCCGTGAAAATGTTTTCACGGATCTATTGTACCGGATGAGCCCTCCTCCTTGGAGTTGCGCTAGAGTTACAGGTCTGCTCGCAATTATTATTCAATATCCTTAAAAAGAGATATCTGAAAAACATTTAGAAGTGAAGGTATGGATTTGTCTACCTTCTTGAAGAAGAGTCAAGTGTAGTTCAAAAAGACTTAATTTTATTCAGCACCAAGGACAATACGTTTAACAGCCAAATGCTGCTTTATCAGAATTGTGCTGGAGCCAAGGCACTCCTCTCCACTTCTCTCCGGATCTGGCACAATACAAAACTCACGTGAATATGCAGCCATCTTCTTTATGTTTTTTTATTTCCTAGCTACTTCAATTAAAGGGTTTTTACTTTATGAGCTGCAACCACAATCAACACACAAAGCCGAGTGGGGACAATACCTACCCACATTCCCTTATGAGAGGTTGTCTCCATCAGCAACCCAGCAATGTGAGTTTTCTACTTATATACAATATACCTTTGCCAAATTGCTTGGTTTTACATCAGATTGTGCTCCTAGTGTCCCTGTGTCTCTGTTCTCTCTCCACAAGCCAAGAGAATGTAGATGTTGAATCATCATGCTGAAAGTAGGATGGGGTGTTCTTGACACCTGGAGGGATGGTGATTGAGAGATGCCTCTTCCTGTTCACAGATAATGTGTACCACCTGACCTTTAAAAAATATATTTAGCAAGCTAAGCCATGGTCCAGAGGAACTGCTTCTGCCTGAGAAGCATGATGCCATGAGTTCGACTTCCGCGTAAGTTAAAAAAAAGGTAATGGTCAGTAAAAAAAAAAATATCATATTTGAATATCAGATAATTTCCACACCTCCTAGCAGATTCAATTTATTAGCTGCAGACCACTGCTGAGCCTTTTTTGTATTATTATAACACTGCATACAAAAATGCCTCTGGGGCTGTTGTTACTTCTAAATTGGTGCTTTTAAATGTATGCTGTTTTGGGGTACTGAAACAGTGTATAAACAAACCTATTTTGTATGCCATATAGAAAAAAAACAATTTCAACAATCTGTACTCAGAGACATACAGTAATCTACATTTTGATCTTTGTTAAGATATTACAATGTGTAGAACACCAACCCCTTTGTCTTTAGCACACTTCTTCATCTTGCTGTAGCTGTGCAATGACAATGTAAAAAATTGCATGTGTCATAAAGTATTACAGGAAATTGTGAATCCCTTTAATGTAGTAAATCAAGTTACAAACACTAAACTCTAAATTCTTCCCGCCGCTTGGAAGAATAATCTTAGCACTTCATAACTTATTGCCACAAAATGCAGTAATCAGCTTCACATCTATTTACCCATCCCTTCACTCATTAGAATAATGAAAGCCATCTTGGTAAACAATAGCTCTGTGGGAATAAAGAGACGACTGTCTGCTGTCAGGAAAGTTCTTTGCAAACAACAATATGAAAAACTGCATGATATATCCAGAATATGACACAAAATTGAAGGATGCCTCATGCATAGCACAGTGTGTAAGTTCTTATTCCTTGCAAATGGACATCACAGTCTTCTGTGCAGTGTGCCGTAAGAATATATTATTTAGTTCAGTGTCTAAACTAGATATGACCGGACAGAGCTCTGGATCTTGTTTTCAAGCTTCACCTGCATTTAACGTCATGCAGGCTTTTCAATTCAAGGCTCGCTAAATGCATCTCCTGTTATTTTACATTCATATGTAATATGTATCCTCCAGTCAGGAAAAATAATGTTCAGTTTATTTTACAGATTAAAAAAAAAATCACAGCTACATTAGAATATATCATAATGGTTTATTCATAAAGACATTTGTTTTTCTTCTTTCCCCAAAAATACAGTAACTTTTTATGCAAGCACATGTGAAAGGTGCAAAATATCTCCCGCGGTTCATGCAAGGGCTATTTCTTCGTGTTTATGATTTATTTACAACAACCAGATACTAAGCTGCTGAGAAAACAGATATGACTAAAATGTAACTATGGCTACTAACGCCGAGGTCCTTGCATGTCAGTTTATTTTGTCTGCTGTGCAGAGTTGCTTATGAATTTTTGTGAAAGTAATTTTCACATTAAATATGCTCTTTACGATTTTGAGAAAATGTTTGTGAAAATGCATTGTATTTTTGCAATATGGTCAAAGAAAACATATTTTTCTTTCCAATGTAAAAATTCAATAAAAACACACACACAAAAAATATTTTTTTTACCGTGGAAATCCACAAAAACATTTATTTTAGTGTGAAAAATCAGAAACTCATTACAAAATGATTTTTGTTGCCATATTTGCTCAAAAATACATTATTTTCACACACACAAAAAAAATAATGGGAAAAGAATATCACCATTTTTGTTCATCACTGCTGTCGTGCAGTCCAAATGTTTGATAAACTTTTTCGAAATTAAAATGTTAGATTCTGGCATAACGGTTCATAAACAACAGTCTGCTAAATCCTGCACATCATGTATCCCCAGGTGAGAATGATTTTGTACATAAAGAAAAAATGTGGTAAGTCTGTGAAATAGTGAAGCCAGACTGGTAGAAACTATATATTTGGTCCTGGATTCCCCTCTACTTATTCCCTTCTGGGACATAGCAATCAAAATAATGAATATGCATTCACACAATCATATCTGTTTAACTCCCCAATTAGCCATCTTCCACATTGGACTTGATGTAATACCCTTGAAATATAGATTAGTAATTGCTCGCATTTTATCAACAACAAGAAATTGAATCATGGCTCACCAGGAGACTCATATAATCCCTGATATCCATCAGACTAAATTGTTGATAGATTATAATATATAATTAGAATATTTGCTATCTGTAAGACTGATAAATGTCAGTTGGAACACTGGGAATGTCTTTCTTGGTAACTTGTAGCTAAACCTAGGTTAATAACATCTGCAGACTTCCTGTAAAGTTTAATTGATCTTTACCTCGTCTAATATTAGAACCACAAATGCCTAAATTATATTATCTAATAGGCACAGTCCCAATCTGTCTGTTGTTTCAGATCCTTTTCTACAACAGTGAAGAGATGTAAATAGTTACACATCTACACTTGTAGGTAAATAAAGAGTAAAGATATTAATAAAACATCTTACATTACCATAATAGGCATCATCTTCAACCTAATGTGCCACCTTCAAACAAAACTGTTTGGGTCCTGAGCATTTTTTAAATAATGTATCATAATTGATATTACAGATGTAGATTTTTTTTAATTTTGTTTTATTTTGGGAGAGGGGGGTCTTACTTGCGTTGTGTGATCACTCACCAAATTGTTTTAGGTATTTTAGACTTTTGTACTCATTCACTACACCTTGATTCTTTCTACAAAAAACAGTGTATATTAACAGAGTTCAAAAGATAATTTATTATAGTTTAGCATATGAAATGCTTAAGTACTGCAATGGATCTCCTACCAGTCCATATTAATGTCAGTAAGAAGGGGACACCAAGGTAGATGAAACCAAGCTTGAAACAATGGTCAGATGATCTTTACCACTACAACAAAAACAAAGGGGCTCAACATGGGTCTCTCAAGTCCATGGGGCATAGAGAAGCCACAAACTCTACATCCCATATTGCTATGCCATTGCATAGATATGGCTAACTCCACACAAGCGCAAGACATAAGGCCTACATTCACTAAGCTTTATCAAACACTTTCTCAAACATTTGATAATTTACCTCATGGGTAAAATCTAGTTTTGAATTTACTAGGGTGTTATATATTTATCGAATGTTTTATCGATAAAACGTTCAAGAAATCTATAACACCTTAGTGATTTCAAAATTAGATTGTACCCATGAGGTAAATTATCAAACGTGTGATAAAGTGTTTGATAAAGCTTAGTGAATTGAGGCCTCACTTACAAAGTGACAAATCTGCTAACAGGCATTTCCCAAAGAAAAGTCACACACTTACCTTGCCTGGTAAGTTCAGCAAAGTAGCACATCATGGCAAAGTAAAATCCATAAACTTTCCCTTTAGCACATCCAACAGACAGAAAGGAAGCTGACACATTTCAGACAAACAGGTCATTATTAGTCATAGCTTGCCTCACACAACCAGGAAATAACATATATTCAAAATACACTGCCCATTCAAGACTTTACCTGAGAGGTAACAAAATGAGCCCACATCTCAAATATCTATAGAAACAATGGACTGAAGTCATCAGTATGCATTTGAAATCATTATAATGGCACTTAAATACTAAAGATTAAGATTCAATCTTGCATTTAAACCATCCTGCACTCTAGTATCCAGATTGAAAATCCCCTTTGCTTCACATAATAAAAGCTTGTGATAAACATCATCCCCTCTCACTGCGTAAAGGAAACAGATTTCATGTCCCCTCCATGTCCCCTCCATGGACTCATGCAAAATGTTTTGCAATGTTGGAGATGCTGCCAGTATTCCAAGAGGAGCCACAATAGTGCTCTAAAATATGGCAACATAGTGGTCTAGAGGTGAAGCCCACATACTGAATCCGACATAACATGCATAAGACAAAATTATAGAACATATTGACTAATGCAATTAATAAATTGTCAGATTGACTATGTGCTGCTGTTAGAAAAAGACACTACCTGTCCCCCCTCTCATATACATGGCAATATCAACACTTTGCAAAACCCATTGTTGAAGGTCAATTCTGTGAAATGGAATTGGAGGATGTAAAAGACTAGGGTAGAGGATGGACCCTAGAAATGGAGCCCTCCTTGAGGCAAATCTATTGTATAATCTTTATTGTGATCTTCTATGACCCAGATGACAGATGTCTATGATTGTAACCGATTTGCAGCCCATTTTAATAAATCTAGGCCAGGTTTAGAAGATGACTTTTCTAGTGCTCTACAGCCTTGGCTAACCTTAATCAGACTTGTGGTATCCTACAATTACTACTAAGACCTGCATCCACCCATTGTATACAGACTTTCTGTCCTTTATTGTCCTCTCAGTATGCTGGTATTCTGATGCATTCAGGGAATCCAAAGCACCCCCTTGCTAGGTAATGTGATGAATAGGACGAGGCTCCCTTAGCTTGCTATTTCAATTGGCCTGGCACTGCTATTGGCCTGAGGAAGCGGGCTCAGCCCCGTGAAACGCGTTGCCTGTGCTACCAATAAAATCTTTTGTCCCTACAAAGATTTGTCGTCCTTGAGGTAAGCAACCTCAAACCTTTCCAAGTTTTAAACTGCTTTTAAATGCTTTTATATACCACCAGGGCGCCTCTTTAAACCATTTAGTGTAAGACCAGGTAGTCACCATCTACTTAATGTAGTGATGTGACTGGAAATTACCCTAAGAAGTGAGGCAACGGGAAGATAATAATTATGCCCCTAAATATATTATTTTGTGGAAACCAAGGAAATATCCCTCAAACCTTTATATTTTCTGAGTTATTTTAGTGAATGTGGAATATTTAATCAGATTTATTTTAAGGAACAGATGTGTATTTGCATAATGTGAAGATTTAGTTAGAATTGTGAAAAGAAAATCACATCTTTATTTTACAATGCAGCTAATATATGGATGGATTTGACAAAGCAATCAAACAACAAGCACATGATTTACACTTAATTCTTAACCTGTTCTTTGTAGTTGAAGAGGTCCCAGCTGCATTATAAATGTACACAGCTATATCTAATTTAACAGCAAAGGTATGTTTCTTTTCTGAAACAGCTTTTCTAAAGAGTAATTCATCTTAATTCATAGGAACAAGACTGAACACTTACGGTACACTTGTGTATTTTTTTTCCCTTGAATAGTTCATATTGCATACTTTTGTGCTCTGGTTGAAGGACTTCTTGATTCATGTAAACCTGTAAAAAACTAATATGCAGGTTCAATTATTCAACAAAATAACAGTTAAACAGATACATATATACAATTTTTTGTTCATGTATAATTTGTTCTAGTAGCCCACTTGTCATTCAATTATCTTAGTTCCTCAACATCTCAACACAGATCTTGTTAATTCAGGTAACCTCTGAGCCACATGACTCTCTTAATCCATGTCACTCTCATGGCTAAAGTAGGTATTTTGGTGCACTAGGAAGTTTTGCTGAAGCATTCCTTACTAATTGGGCACTGTTACAGCCAGAATTTGAATTTTTGCCTCCTGCATCAAAAGTGATGCCATTAACCTTCCTGGCGGTAAGCCCAAGCTGAGCTCGGGCTATGCCGCGCAGGAAGATATCTCAGCCCCTGGTGGGGCGATTTGCTCCATTTAAAATGCTGTACGCGCAGCTAGCACTTTGCTAGCTGCGCGTACAGCTTGATCGCCACCGCTCTGCGGCGATCGCCTGCACGCAGCGGCGCAAGAGGGCCCCCCCGCTGCCCGGACTAATGAATTCCGGGCAGCGCTATGGGCTGGATCGGAGGCGTCTGACGTCAGGACGTCGGCTGATGTCCATGACGTCATTCCGATCATCACCATGGCGACAGGAGAAGCCAAACAGGGGAGCGCGTTATATACGTGTTACCCTGTTTGCTATTGATGCCGGCGACGATCGCACTAGAGGGACACATGCGCCCTCTAGTGGTGTTTCATGTAGCTACCACTCTGGTAGCTTTACATGAAACAAAAAAAAAAAAAAAAAAAAAGGATTTTTGCCTATATGGCAAAAAAATGAACCGCCAGGAGGGTTAAAGTGGATACGAGAAATGTTTACTCATTGCATAATTGTGTTCCTTTCATATAGTTTATAGGGAATTCCTTAATACTCTAGTTCCCTATAAACTAAACAAGCCTCACCCACAGCTTCTCCAGAGAGCCTTGGCACTTTGAGACAGATGTAGCAAGGGCTTATGGGAGCTCAGTCTGGTAAGGAGGAGGAGGTGTTACTAGTCAGAGATTTCAGAGGCAGAGGGGAGGGGGGAGGAAGAGGGGGGTGAAGTTTTAACAGGCTGAGGGATGGAGATGCAGACCAGCATGCCTATGTAATGATGACAAGCAGAACTTGGCTGCTCTCATTGTATCACAGGAAGAAATAATCATATGCTGTTGAAGCTGTTTGCAGCTAGATTTGTTGTGTAAACTACCTAAATGTCAGATAAGATATATAGACAAGTTACTTGTTATAATTCGTTTTTCATCGCGGACCCACTTTAACCAGTACATTAACTAGCTGTCATTTTTCCTTTTTTTCCCTCTCTGTTCCGGAAAGTGCAGTGCTTGAAACAGCTAAGGTGCTGCACAGAACCCTTGGGCTACCATACCTCTGGTTGAGGACCTGAGCTTGAGGAAGAATAAACATACCACCTACAAGAACAGAATACATTTTTTTATTCTTAATTACCTAATACGGATATATCTGACAGACCAAAAATAGCTGCTGTTACAAATATAGATTGCTGGGCTTAAGGTTTAAATAAACTATGTAGTGTTTTATTTCCAATATGTTTGTTTTTATTTACAGAGTATTAATTATACTTAAAATATTTTATTTACAAATATGTGAAAGTCATGAAAAAAAAAGATTCTTTAGAACTTTCCCTCCAGGTGTGGCAAGTCTTGTAAAAAGAAGATCTTGCTTTGTTGCTGTAGTTAACAATCTTCTAACATTACAGAAACTGTCCAACTGACTGATACTTATGTTCCATTTTTCAGTATGGAATGCTTGTTGACATCAACACATGCAAGTCTAACCAGCAGGCATTGGTTAAAATACAACTTTCACCTTCCGTCTTTCGGGCAATCCTCACTAAATAAAACCTGTTTTAGTTCTAAGTCAAATAACTGAAAAAAGAACGCACAATTTTTCTTTTAAAAGAAATCTGTGGTGAGAAGGCTATTGAAGCTGCCATATTTATCCCCATTAAAAACTACTGGTTGAATGATTGTTTGCTCGTTTATAGTTCAAAGCTGTAACCTGGCTCATATATGCTTTTAGAGTTTATTAAAAAAAAATATCTTGTCTGCCTACAGTAAGCAAAAAAGTACTTAGGTTATACAGAATTTACTTACATTTAATATTTTCTTTCCTATCTATTATTTAGTATGTTTTAACTTGCTACAGTATATGGTGAAAATATAATTTATGGTAAGATGAGAAATCATTTCCTGTAAGAAACCACATTAAAAAAGTTAATTTAACCAGTGGAATAGTAGTAGTTGCTAAAGGGTAAATAAGCAGTTGCATAATTGAAACCTGTTGCAAATACCTGCAGTGAGAATATTATTTTAGTTGACTGCAGATTTTCTTGAATTCATTAATAGGAATGAGTGGTGGTTCTGTGAAATTTTGGCAAAATTTCATCAAAGTGTCAATGGCATCAACTTTACGGTTTAAAATGGACCTGAACTCTTGCACAGGGCTATAGTTAAAATTTAAGAAAATGTACAGTTTTGGGTCCCCCTCCTGAGCCTCTTTAACCCCCTTGTTTGCAATGCAGGCTGATTTATCCAGAATTCGGAGGCTGGAGTGTGTAGGGTTCCACACCCTGAGCTATACCAGCCTGCATCATTCACAATATGGGATGCTCAGGAAGAGAGGGGGGCACAGTGTACCCCTCTCCTGAAAGTCCTTTGCCACCCATCTTTTCCAGAGCTAACCCCACCCATCATGGGTCACACACTTCAGGCTCCAAATTCTGGCTGTACCAGTCTGCTTGGATGACAAGGGATTAAAGAGGCTTGAGTGGGGTCGGCTACATCATTTTCTTTTTACTGAAAATAGTTGGTATATTTGCCAGGTATCCTTAAACAGTAGTATTGCAGTTGTACAGAAATCTCAGGCAAAAACATTGCAACTTGCAAAACCCGGCAGTAACGAGTTGTTAAATTGCCCCCTGTAAACTTGATTATAGATGAACTCATGGATTTCACCGAATTCCAATTAGAGAACAGCAGATAACCTCCTCTGCTAGAGGGAATGGCTACGTACTTGAAGCTGGAAAACAGGTGACCTAGTAAGTATATTAACCACTTAATGACAAGATGACTCAGGGCAGCCATCGGGGGGTACAAGAGGGACAGTAGTATGGGGCCCAGGAAGGGTCTGGGGCCCAAACAGTGGAAGTGCCGCTCAAGTCTCTGCTGTTAATTATTTTACCATGGCATAACAGGAGTTGTGTGGTCATCTCCCTCTTCCCTGTTGCGTGATCGGTGAACACGCATCAATGCAAGGGGAGGGCATTATGGGTGACAGGCAAGTTGCTTTGTCAGTACCCCACATACCGTAACTCTGCCCCACACAATCTACCTATCAGATTGTTATTTGGGGTGAGGGGGGGCCCTGTAGTTTTGCCAAGTATGGGGCCCAGAAAATTCTGATGGCGGCCCTAAGCTGACTTATAAAAACATCCTGCTAGAGCCTCGTAATAGCTCCAGGACATTTTTATAAGTCAGACAGTGCTGCTGCCGCTATCCATGTGCACGTGCCTGCACATGCGCGCTCCCACACCTTAATTTCCAAATACTATATTGTCACCATACTTTGTAATAGGGACATAATTAAAATCTTGAGATAACCAGAACAAATAGGCACATACAATGTGTGGGTTTTATGCACAGTAGCAGTGTTTATATTAAAACTATAGGGGATAAAATTGGAGAAATAGTGTATTTTTTTTCCATTTTTTCCTTGTTTTTCCCTTTAAAATGCATAGAAAATAAAGGAATTACTGAAAACAAATATCAACCCCAAAAAGCCCAATTGATGGTGAAAAAAACAAGATATAGATCATTTAATTGTGATTAGTAGTTTTTAGCTATTGGCAAATAAAAGGGATGAGCACTGAAAGGTGAAAATCGCTCTTGTCCGTTAAAAAACGCTTTGGGGTGAAGTGGTTAAACTTTATTTAATCACCTACACAAGTCACTGCAAAATCGTCTTGGGATGGTAAACCTAGGAGCAGCAGTGTGGTTAATAATTTTCATACCATAGGAAATTATATTTATGTAATTTCATGTTTTTAACATAGATGGCATTTTAACCTTGTCATTCCTCTTACATGAAATATAGCATTACTAAAACAAATAACAAAGAACATTTAAATGTTGCTTGGTAATAATTTTGTTTTTTAAAGCAGAATATAACACTGTACATAACACTAAAACATATATTATGTTCAAGGCTTTATTTCTTTTATGTGTATCTGTCTAACCTATATTGTAAGTGCATGTGATCTGCTGGAAAGCTTTCCACTCAGTTATGTTTTGTATTCTAGACAATCTTACTAATCCGCTCTATATGGTTTGGTACAGTTACTTATTGAAATTCATCAATTCAAACATTTTGACCTTTTGTGGAAAGCTTGCTTAACTGTGAATTGTGGATGCATTAAATAGGTAAATATTCTCCACATTTGTTATTGAAAGAATTTATTTCAGAGGCGTTATTGTGAATATGTTAATCCTTTTGTACATGCCACCCTGTTATCTTGAACAAAGGTCCACATGTCAAGTACTGCAGAAGAATCATGAAGAGGCATACAATTTTAAATTTTTTTCCAGTAAAATAAAACAAGATGGGCAAAACCATGCATGAATTGAGTAAAAGGTTACAATCTACCTAAAGTGACTTAAAGGGAACCAGAGACGAACGATAGTGAAACATGAAAAAAGCTTTTATACATACCTGGGGCTTCCTCCAGCCCCATAAGCTTAGATCGCTCTGACGCCGCCATCCTCCGCTTCCTCTATTGCCGCTACCAGGTCCCGTCACTTCCGGCGGACGTGTACAATTATCCGCATGCACAGGGGCTCCCTCCATACCTATACGCATGCGTCTGCGCAGTATGGAGCCGCACGCGTAAGGGTATGGAGGGAGCCCCTGTGATGCGGATAATTGGTCGCGTCCGCCGGCCGACTGGCGGAAATGACGGGACCCAGTAGCGGCGGATCCTGGAAGCAGAGGATGGTGGCGTGGAAGCGATTCAGGCTTATGGGGCTGGAGGAAGCCCCAGGTATGTATAAAAGCTTTTATGTAGTTTCTCTCTGGTTCTCTTTAAACCATAGTCAATAAAAAAAAAAATTCACTTACCTGTGGCTTTATCAAACCCCTCCATCCCCCAGCCCCTCCTGCAGCCAGCAGCCATCATGTGCCCACCCCAGATCCCCTGCCACTGGTTAGTTTCGATTTGCGCGCATCCTCGTATGCGTTCATGTTGGCGAGCATGTCCTGTGCAGGCGCATACAAGAGTACAAGGGTGTGCGCAGCCAGGGCCACGCAGACGCAGTGAATCACCGACTGATTATTCAGCAGAACCAAAACGAAGCCACAGCGGGGGAACAGAGTATTGTTGAGGACTGGTGCAGGCACAGGACGGCTGTGGGGTGCTGGTAGAAGCCCTAGGTAAGTGAAACTCTTTTTATTGACTATGGTTTAGGTTCACTTCAACAATAATGTTACAATTTTACACCACAACTCATAGCTAAAGGAGAGAAATGCCGTGAGTGAATACACAGCCTGCATAAATTGAAATCATCTGCAGCACCACAATGGCAAAGTAAATGTAATTTATTCTACCGGTGGCTGTATTAAACATCAGTGCATCCGGAGTTTAACCACCTTTCATGACACTTTCTCCTCAAAAGGTTATAAACAGCAAACAGCTGCCATGCTGTCTCTTTATTCCTGTTATTAACCTCTAAAATAAACAGAAACTGGTATTTCAAATGCAAACGTACAGCAATGGGCATGACATGCAGTTTAAATTGATGTGGTTTACCATTCGTAGGGAGACTGTACAAAATCAAATAATGATCTGCCTGACTGGCTAAAGAGTGCCCAGCAAAAGAGCGTCCAGTCTTGCAGGTTCAACACACATGAAAACAAAAGACGTTTCAAGGTTTTTGAAAAGAAAGATGGTAATAATATGGCAGCATGTGAAGATAAGGAGAGATGATCACTTCTCAGCCACTGTCATGTCAATTTATGTATGTAAAAAAATATATAGGGCTGATCATAATTTTTTTTCACTGCAAACTAAAAATGTTAAATTAATGAGAAAGGCAAGCATTTAACAATGTTAGTGTTAAGTGATAAGATAGTGTTTTCTAAGTGCTTTTCTGACCATCAGAGCTCTTTTAAAAAAAACATTCCCATTAAAATCACAGTAAAATCACTGCAACCACAATGTGTTACAGGCCTGAATGGAGAAACTGGGATTGATCACATTTTGCAGCAGCACACTGAGGCAGGGGAATACTGTGCAAAAGTGTTAACTGAAAAATTGTGCATACAACCAGTGGTGGGTTCATAGGTAGAAAACTAGCCAAATCCGTGATTCTAATGAGGTTTACTGGCCTCAGCTGTGCAGCTGGAATTCGGCAGGAAGGAGGAAGTGCACGGTACTGAGTTATGGAACACGTCCCGTTGGACGCATGCGAGGCTGTGATACGCATAGAAGCGGCCGGCTGCTGGATAATTGACCCCCTCTCTCCCAGCCACACACCTGAGGCAATTAAGCCTCATTAGAATCACAGATTCAGCTAGTTTTCTATCCGTGAGCCCATCATCACATACAACAATATCATGCTTATTTAATGCAACTGCATGCATAACACACTATGTACAAACAATCAGGGAATGCAGTGACAAATATATACAATGATGCAGCCACCACATGCATACATACCATACAAGCAGATCAAACTGCAAAACCCCCAAACCCTAGCTAACTAAATATATACAGGATATACAATGGCTTGCAAAAGTATTCGCCCCCCCCTTGCCGGTTTCCACATTTTGTCACATTACTGCCACAAACATGAATCAATTTTATTGGAATTTCACTTGAAAGACCAATACAAAGTGGTGTACACGTGAAGTGGAATGAAAATCATACATTTTTCCAAACATTTTTTACAAATCAATAACTGCAAAGTGTGGTGTGCGTAATTATTCAGCCCCCTGAGTTGATACTTTGTAGAACCACCTTTTGCTGCAATTACAGCTGCCAGTCTTTTAGGGTATGTCTCTACCAGCTTTGCACATCTAGAGACTGAAATCCTTGCCCATTCTTCTTTGCAAAACAGCTCCAGCTCAGTCAGATTAGATGGACAGCGTATGTGAAAAGCAGTTTTCAGATCTTGCCACAGATTCTCAATTGGATTTAGATTTGGACTTTGACTGGGCCATTCTAACACATGGATATGTTTTGTTTTAAACCATTCCATTGTTGCCCTGGCTTTATGTTTAGGGTCGTTGTCCTGCTGGAAGGTGAACCTTCGCCCCAGTCTCAAGTCTTTTGCAGACTCCAAGAGGTTTTATTCCAAGATTGCACTGTATTTGGCTCCATCCATCTTCCCATTAACTTTGACCAGCTTCTCTGTCCCTGCTGAAGAGAAGCAACCCAGAGCATGTTGCTGCCACCACCATATTTGACAGTGAGGATGGTGTGTTCTGAGTGATGTGCAGTGTTAGTTTTTTGCCAAAACGTTCCATTTTGGTCTCATCCGACCAGAGCACCTTCTTCCACATGTTTGCTGTGTCCCCCACATGGCTTGTGGCAAACTGCAAATGGGACTTTTCTGTTAAAAATGGCTTTCTTCTTGCCACTCTTCCATAAGAGCCAACTTTGTGCAGTGTATGACTAATAGTTGTCCTATGGACAGATTCCCCCTTAGCTGTAGATCTCTGCAGCTCGTCCAGAGTCACCATGGGCCTCTTGACTGCATTTCTGATCAGTGCTCTCCTTGTTCGGCCTGTGAGTTTAGGTGGACGGTCTTGTCTTGGTAGGTTTACAGTTGTGCCATACTCCTTCCATTTCTGAAGGAGTATGGCACAACTGTACAGCAGTACAAGGAGGCAGGCAGAAATTACAGTCAGAACAAAGCATATATTCAACAACAAATCAATCATAGAATAAAGGAGCAGGCAGGAATCCAGGTCAGACAGAATATAGTTTCGACAACAGTAAAGAAGTTTTGGGATTACACGATTACCAATGAACCAGGATTGTCCAGATATACAGGCCTGTGAGCACAAAATTCTGGGGTTTGCACCCTGAGCTATACCAGCCCACATGGTCCATGGTATGGAGGCTCAGGGGAGAGGGGTGGTCAAGCCTTCCCCTCTCCCCTGAGCCCTTGTCTAATCCATAGACCTAGAGTTGAGCCGAAATTTTTGTAATTTCGCATTACTATAATTACGCATGCGAAATTTGCGATTACGATGCGAAATTACGGTAGCGTAATTGCCATTAAAATCGTAATTGAAAATACCGTAAGCGTAATTTTCAACGTGTAATTTCGCGTTTCGTTCATGCCGTAATTTCGCATTAAACGCTACCGTAATTTCGCGTTAAACTGTAACGCTCCGTATAATGTAAAAAAGCCGCCGACTTTAAGGGTTAATAGCAAAGCCCCCTTAAATGCCAAGAGCCTCAAATTTGGAGAATATATTAAGGAGATCAGGAGGAATAAGAGGAAAAAAACATTTTTCAAAAAGACCTTATAGTTTTTGAGAAAATCGATGTTAAAGTTTCAAAGTAAAAATGTATACATTTAAAAACCCGCCGACTTTACCGGTTAATAGCAAAGCCTGCTTAAAGTTTAGGAACACCAAATTCCCAGGGTATATTAAGGGGATCAGTGGGAATAAGAGGGAAATTTTTTTTTTTCAAAAAGACCTTATAGTTTTTGAGAAAATCGATTTTTAAGTTTCAAGGGCAAAAATGTCTTTTAAATGCGGAAAATGTCAGTTTTTTTTGCACAGGTAACAATAGTGTATTATTTTCATAGATTCCCCCAAGTGGGAAGAGTTTTACTTACTTCGTTCTGAGTGTGGGAAATATAAAAAAAAAACGACGTGGGGTCCCCCCTCCCAGACCTCTTTAACCCCTTGTCCTCCATGCAGGCTGGGATAGCCAGAATGCGGAGCACCGGCCGCGTGGGGCTCCGCACCCTGACTATACCAGCCCGCATGGTCCATGGATTGGGGGTCTCGGAAGGGGAGGGGCAGCCAAGCTTTCCCCTCCCCCTCCAAGCCCTTGTCCAATCCAAGGACAAGGGGCTCTTCTCCACCTCCGATGGGCGGTGGAGGTGGAGGCCACGATTTCCTGGGGGGGGGGTTCATGGTGGAATCTGGGAGTCCCCTTTAAAAAGGGGTCCCCCAGATGCCCACCCCCCCTCCCAGGAGAAATGAGTATAGAGGTACTTGTACCCCTTACCCATTTTCTTTAAGAGTTAAAAGTAAATAAACACACAAACACTTAGAAAAAGTATTTTAATTGAACAAAAAACATAACCACGAAAAAAGTCCTTTAATATTCTTAATTAACCATTAATACTTACCTGTCCCTTTAAATAAATGATCCCTCGAAATAGCCTCGGAAATGTTCTATCAGTTACAATGTAACAAAGTTATTACAATGTAACCTGAGGTGTCTGATCGCTGTGGCTGTTTTCTTTTTCTTAGCCTCTATGAGGCTCTCTCTCCCTCCCTCCCTCCCTCCCTCCCCTCCTCCCCTCTGAGAACCTGTATTGAACAGAACGGTGATCCATCCTGTTCCGCCTCTCAAAGGCATCAGAGGCTGGGGATCGCTGATCTCGTACAGCGCTGCCAGGGACCACAGCGCTGTACGGATGTAAACAAAAGGGATTTATTTCCACTTTTGTTTACAAACAGCCTGCTAGCCGCGATCGGCAGCTAGCAGGCTAATCACGGAACTCCATTCCATGAAGTGGCAGGGAACGATTGCGCATGCGTGCAGCCGTTCCCTGGGAAACTGCAGCCCCAGGACTTGATGCCAATTGGCCTTAGGCGGTCCTGGGGCTGCTGCCATGGCCACGCCCATCAGCATTAGGCGGTCCCCAGGTAGTTAAAGTCTATAGGAAAAATGCGAATACAAATTAAAAAAAAAAACATTTGTGTTAAACTCAAATTTAGAAGATCGCTGGTTTGCTGCAAAAGTATTCACTGGCAGAACGCTTCGGCCCATCTCGAATATCCACTAGAAGGGATTGGTCTCCCAAATATATATTCTATTATGCTCCAACTCCCATGCTCTGGTCCAGTCCCATGGATATATGAAAAATGGGAACAGGCTTTCTCACAATCTAAAGTGTATCCAAACTGTGTTAGGAGTCACCCTGTCATTAAATCCCCTTAGTGATGATTGTAGTCAACAAATTATGATTTCGCTAAATTTCGTGTACATTTTTGTAATTACGCTTATACGTAATTACAATTTGCAAATTCAATTGATTTAGTGCAGTCATTCATAATTTCGCATAACATTTCTCGAAATTTTGCATAATTTCATACCAACTTTAGCAGTGAATAGCAAAGCACCCATACATGGTATTGACACCACAATCGCTACACATGTTAAGCAGAATAGTGGGTATAAGTCACAAAAATATTTTTTTTCAAAAAGACCTTGTAGTTTTTGAGAAACTCGATTTTAAAAATGCAAGTAAAAAATGGTTTTTAAACTTAGAAAATGGCAGTTTAAAAAACATTTTTCTATGCATTTTTAAAATAGAGTTTCTCAAAAACTACAAGGTCTTTTTGAAAAAAAATATTTTTGTGACTTATACCCACTATTCTGCTTAACATATGTAGCGATTTTGGTAGCAATAGCGTGTATGGGGGCTTTGCAATTTTGTTGGCACAAAATTCCACAAAATTTTGCGAAAATTATGTGAAATTTTAAAATACTACTATTACATATGAAATTAATTCGGATTTTCTCTGACATTTCGCATTACGATTACGATGCATAATTGCAAATTTCGATGGGAAATTTTGCATATGCGAAATTCCGGCCCACCACTGCTTGTAATGTAAATCTGCTCCTGGGCTTGTACATTTAAGAGAATATTGATTATCCTTATTCACACTGCTGTAAGTCTCACTGTAGCTTCTAACTGGAAGAAGCTAGGATATCCGCAGTCCTGGTTAAGATCAATTGGACTAAGCAAATAGAAAAGCTTACTGCCTTCTTGCATAACACAGAAGTCTGGTTTGACGAGATTTTGAGGACTTGAGATGGTAATGTAGGGAATTATCATACATTCCATTCTCTTCCTCCATAGACAACAATTTCCCCCCTCATCCACTATTAAGACAAGGCCACTCTCATCTGTAACATGGCTTGGGGACCGGACTTTTTATAACCTCTCACTTTTGTTTTGATGAGATGGAGACCAAAATGGCCGCCTGATTTATTTAGGTTTGTTTTGTTTGTTTTTTTCTTTCGTTTTGTTTGTTCTTTTATCTGAACTATGATTTTGTCTTGTATCTTTAACCACTTGCCGACCGCCTACTGCATATTGGTGGCAGCCCCAGGACCACGTAACGCAGAATGGCGGCACTGTTTTGCCGGGGATCGCGCGCTGGGATGCGCACGCATCCGCCGGCAATAGGCTCCGCCCACCTGCGACGTCAACCCGCCGGCCAATCGGAAGCGCCGGCTGGTTTTTAACCTGACGATCGCCGCATAGGAAGCGTATAATACGCTTTGTAATGTTTACAAAGTGTATTATACAGTCTGCCTCTTGCCCTGGTGGTCCCAGTGTCCGAAGGACCACCGGGGCAGGCTGCAGCCACCCTAGTCTGCACCCAAACACACTGATCTGTCCCCCCTGCCCCCTGATCGCCCACAGCACCCCTCAGACCCCCCCTGCCCACCCCCCAGACCACTGTTTGCACCCAATCACCCCCTAATCACCCATCAATCATTCCCTGTCACTATCTGTCAACGCTATTTTTTTAGTCCCTAAACTGCCCCCTGGGGACTCCTGATCACCCCCCCACCCCTCAGATTCTCCCCAGACCCCCCTCCCTGTGTACTGTATGCATCTATCCCCCCTAATCACCTGTCAATCACCTCTCAATCACCCATCAATCACCCCCTGTCACTGCCACCCATCAATCAGCCCCTAACCTGCCCCTTGCGGGCAATCTGATCACCCACCCACACCATTAGATCGCCTGCAGACCCGACGTCAGATCACCTCCCAAGTGCACTGTTTACATCTCTAAACACCCACTAATTACCCATCAATTACCCCCTATCACCACCTGTCACTGTTACCCATCAGATTAGACCCTAATCTGCCCCTTGCGGGCACCCAATCACCCGCCCACGCGCTCAGATTTCCCTCAGACCCCCCCCCCTTATCAATTTGCCAGTGCATTATTTACATCTGTTCTTCCCTGTAATAACCCACTGATCATCTGTCAATCACCTATCAATCACCCCCTGTCACTGCCACCCATCAATCACCTCCTGTCACTGCCACCCATAAATCAGCCCCTAACCTGCCCCTTGCGGGCAATCTGATCACCCACTCACACCATTAGATCGCCCGCAAACCCGCATTCAGATCACCTCCCAAGTGCACTGTTTACATCTGTTCTCTCCTCTAAACACCCACTAATTACCCATCAATCACCCTCTGTCACTGCTACCCATCAGATTAGACCCCTATCTGCCCCTAGGGCATCCAATCACCCGCCCACACCCTCAGAACGCCCTCAGACCCCAGCCCTGATCACCTCGCCAGTGCATTGCTTGCATCTATTCCCCCCACTAATCACACCTTGAGACACCCATCAATCACCTCCTGTCACCACCTGTCACCCCCTAACACACCTACCCATCAAATCAGGCCCTAATTTGCCCCGTGTGGGCTCCTGATCACTTGGCCAAACCCTCAGATCCCCTTCCGATCACCTCCTCAGTGGATTGATTGCATCTATTTTCCCCTCTAACCACCCCCTGAGACACCCATCAATCACCTCCTGTCACCCTCCTAGCACTCCTATCCATCAGCTCAGGCCCAATACAACCTGTCATGTAAGAGGCCACCCTGATTATGACCGGTTTCCACAAAATTCGCCCCCTCATAGACCACCTGCCATCAATTTTCAGATGCTTATACCCCTGAACAGTCATTTGGAGACATTTGGTTTCCAGACTACTCACGGTTTTGGGCCCGTAAAATGCCAGGGCAGTATAGGAAGTCCACAAGTGACCCCTTTTTAGAAAAAAGACACCCCAAGGTATTCTATTAGGTGTATGAAGCATTCATAGAAGATTTTATTTTTTGTCAAAAGTTAGCGGAAATTGATTTTTATTGTTTTTTCACAAAGTTACATTTTTCACTAACTTGTGACAAAAAATAAGATCTTCTACGAACTCACCATACACCTAACGGAATACCTTGGGGTGTCTTCTTTCTAAAATGGGGTCACTTGTGGCGTTCCTATACTGCCCTGGCATTTTAGGGGCCCTAAACCGTGAGGAGTAGTCTAGAAAACAAATGCCTCAAAATGACCTGTGAATAGGACGTTGGGCCCCTTAGTGCACCTAGGCTGCAAAAAAGTGTCACACATGTGGTATCGCCGTACTCAGGAGAAGTAGTGTAATGTGTTTTGGGGTGTATTTTTACACATACCCATGCTGGGTGGGAGAAATCTCTCTGTAAATGACAATTGTGTGTAAAAAAAATCTAATATATGTCATTTACAGATATATTTCTCCCACCCAGCATGGGTATATGTACAAATACACCACAAAACACATTATACTACTTCTTCTGAGCACAGCAGTACCACATGTGTGGCACTTTTTTGCAGCCTAACTGCGCTAAAGGGCCCAAAGTCCAATGAGTACCTTTAGGACTTCACAGGTCATTTCGCGACATTTAGGTTCAAGACTACTCCTCACGGTTTAAAACCACTAAAATGCCAGGGCAGTATAGGAACCCCACAAGTGACCCCATTTTAGAAAGAAGACACCCCAAGGTATTCTGTTAGGTGTATGACGAGTTCATAGAAGATTTTATTTTTTGTCACAAGTTAGCGGAAATTGATTTGTATTGGGGTTTTTTTTCACAAAGTGTCAATTTCCGCTAGCTTGTGACAAGAAAAAAAAATCTTCTATGAACTCACTATACTCCTAACAGAATACCTTGGGGTGTCTTTTTTCTAAAATGGGGTCACTTGTCGGGTTCCTATACTGCCCTGGCATTTTAGGGGCTCTAAACCGTGAGGAGGAGTCTAGAATCCAAATGCCTCAAAATGACCTGTGAATAGGACGTTAGGCCCCTTAGCGCACCTAGGTTGCAAAAAAGTGTCACACATGTGGTATCGCCGTACTCAGAAGAAGTAGTATAATGTGTTTTGGGGTGTATTTTTACACATACCCATGCTGGGTGGGAGAAATCTCTCTGTAAATGGACACTGGTGTGTAAAAAAAAACAAAAATTGTCATTTACAGAGATATTTCTCCCACCCAGCATGGGTATGTGTAAAAATACACCACAAAACACATTATACTACTTCTCCTGAATACGGCAATACCACATGTGTGTCACTTTTGTGCAGCCTAACTGCGCTAAGGGGCCCTAAGTCCATTGAGCACCTTTAGGCTTTACAGGGGTGCTTACAATTTAACACCCCCCAAAATGCCAGGACTGTAAACACACCCCACAAATTACCCCATTTTGGAAAGTAGACACTTCAAGGTATTCAGAGAGGAGCATAGTGAGTCCGTGGCAGATTTCATTTTTTTTTTGTCGCAAGTTAGAAGAAATGGAAACTTTTTTTTCCCTTTTTTTTGTCATAAAGTGTCATTTTCCGCTAACTTGTGACAAAAAATAAAATCTTCTATGAACTCACCATGCCTCTCAGTGAATACTTTGGGATGTCTTATTTCCAAAATGGGGTCATTTGGGGGGTATTTATACTATCCTGGAATTTTAGCACCTCATGAAACATGACAGGTGTTCAGAAAAGTCGGAGATGCTTCAAAATGGGAAAATTCACTTTTTGCACCATAGTTTGTAAACGTTATAACTTTTACCCAAATGAATAAATATACACTGAATGGGTTTTTTTTTATCAAAGACATGTAGCAGAATAACTTTCGCGCTCAAATGTATAGGAAATTTTACTTTATTTGAAAAATGTCAGCACAGAAAGTAAAAAAAGTCATATTTTTGACAAAATTCATGTCTTTTTTGATGAATATAATAAAAAGTAAAAATCGCAGCAGCAATCAAATAGCACCAAAAGAAAGCTGCATTAGTGACAAGAAAAGGAGGTAAAATTCATTTAGATGGTAGGTTGTATGACCGAGCAATAAACCGTTAAAGCTGCAGTGGTCTGAATGGAAAAAAAGGCTCTGGTCCTTAAGGGGTTTTATGACTGCAGTCCTTAAGTGGTTAAGATGTTGTGCCTGCAACAGCCCCCCAAAAATATTATTATTATTAACAGGGCCAGGTTACCCCTTGTCACAGAAGCTGTTGTGTTTCCTTGTTTCATTTCTGCTGAGCTTTTCTTTTTCTTTGCATTGTTTATTATTGTTGTTGTTATTGTATAAATGCCTCATGTTATATGTACCATATATATCACTTCATACTGTCTGTTTTACTGTTTGAACTAATAACAATTAGTGTTAATGAAGAAAGTAACTTTGAAGTAATCTTTTTTTTTCTGTGCATATTGCTAACATTGTATACTATATATAAGTAGAGGTGGGCCGAACGGTTCGCCAGAGAACGGTTCCAGGAAAACCTCGGGTGGTTCGCCTTTGCCGGCGAAGGGGAACTTTTCTGGAAGTTTGATTCGCCCCATAATGCTCTATGAGGGTCAACTTTTACCCTCTGCATCACAGTCAGCAGGCACATTGTAGCCACTACCTGATTGATGTATACACATGCAAGATGTTTTAAAGCATGTTAGGCCTGCAATTTAGCATTCAATGTGATTTCTGCCCCTAAAACGCTGCTTTGCGTTCAATCCAGATTTTCCCCGGGGACTTTTGGCATCTATCCCACTCAGCCATGCCCCCCTCCAGGTGTTAGACCCCATGAAACATCTTTTCCATCACTTTTGTGGCCAGCATAATTTTTTTTATTTTTCAAAGTTCGCCTCCCCATTGAAGTCTATGGCGGTTAGCGAACTTTTCCGCAAACCGAACCTTCCGCGGAAGTTTGCGAACACGGTTCGAAGGATTGGTCCATAACTATATACAGTATAAGAGCTTAAGACAGGGTTCACACTTATTAAAAATTGTGTGTGAATTGGTAACTTACAAAAACATGTTTGTCATTCATACAATGCAAATCAATGGAGATGTGTAAATAAAACTTACGTCTTGCAGCATACATTCACCACAAGCAAATTCTCGACTTTTATTACTACTGTGAAAGAACGCACATGAAAAAAGCAAATTAATGCAAATAGCGTCCAGAAACTTTTCAAACAAAAAAGTTATGAGAACAGTTTTCACTCTCCCCTCTTTTTGTAATGTTATTTAATGTACATTATATCCCATTACATCTTTATAATATGCCATATCGTAGAAAATAAGCTCTGGAAAATGTACAGTATAAAGCCCATAATTCTGTGCAAAGTGCACAGGATTTCTTTTAACATTATATTAAAAGACCATTATAATGAAAATCGTAACATTTTAAATAAATATAAACATATTAAAATAAGAAGTACATTTCTTCTAGAGAAAAATCAGCCATAAATTACTTTTCTCCTGTGTTGCTGTCACTTAGTGACAGTGGAAATCTGTCAGAACCGACAGGTTTTGGAGTAGCCCATGTTCTCATAGGGGGTTCTCAGGGTTTTCTTTATTATTAAAAGCACTTAGTAAATGGCAGTTGCTCCCTCCAACTGCCAAAAAAGTGTGAAGCCAGCAGGGAGGCTGACCAGCATCTTTGAGTAAATCTTTTTCATGGAGAGTCTTTATAAAGAATAAAGGCTATGCTGAGAATCCCCTATGCAGAGATGGACTAGCCCAAAACTTGTCGGTAATGTCAGATTTCTACTACCTACTGTAAGTGACAGCAACATGGGAGAAGGTATGGCTCATTTTACCCTGGAAGAAATCGTCTTATTTGTATGTGTTTACATGTATTTTAATTTTTACCTTTTTCATGATAGTGGTCGTTTAAGTCCTGAATGTATTCTTCTAGTAGTAATTGTAGTCAGTTTGTGGCTGTCTTTTTTTTAAACCTCCATAACTTGGGACAAATGAAATGTCAAGTTACATCTACATTTTACAGTTATGTATGCTGAAAAGCGGGGTGCATGGTTTCTACACCAGTCCACTCCAGTAGTTAAGGTGCCCCCTCAACCTGCTCAAACACCAGGTGGGCCCAATTAAAATGTAACAAGGGAAAGGTCACAAAGAAGCAGCTGAACATGGCACATGGAATCCTTTCCAATAACACATACAGCTGAAGAGGTTTCACATTTGTGTATTTTTTTTCTTACATTTCCTTCTGTTATGTGATGAAATAATAGATTCAGTGACAGATCAGATATTTCAGTACTTCGAACTGAATCATACAAAACAAGCTCTGCAAAACAATTGCACAGATGAATTCCTTAGGTGTTCGTTATTTTCCTTTACCTCCTACAGGGAAAAGTTATTTTGGAAATGTTGTGTATTATTTCAATTTATGGATAGAAATCAACACACATATGCCTGAAGGTGAGCGAAAGTTGATTTTTCAAACTTTCTTGTTAGAGTTAATAAAAGTGAAAAATATTTTTTTTTAGCTTTATATGTTTTAAATATTCCATGATGCTACAATGTAAAGGAAATGATACAAAGATTATAATAGAAAAAATGTTGAAGCAACGTCTGCTTTGCAGGGGGCTCTCAGTCCTGCTGCTGTGCTGCTGAATACATTTAGCTACTCTAAAGTTAACGATCCAGGGCTTTTTATTAAATGAAAGTAAACGAGAGCTGTTTTCCTAGTCAGGAGGGATTCTAAAGCTGATTATAAATAGTTATGGTACTGAGGAGCCTATTCATTAGGCATCTTTAAAGGATACCCAAACTGACATGTGACATGATGAGATAGACGTGTATATGTACAGTGCCTAGCACTTTTTTTTCTTTCTTTGCCTGAAAGAGTTAAATATTAGGTATGCAAGTGGCTGACTCAGTTATGACACAGACAGGAAGTGACTACAGTGTGACCCTCACTGATAAGAAATTCCAACTATAAAACACTTTCCTAGCAGAAAATGGCTTCTGAGAGCAAGAAAGAGGTAAAAAAGGGGAATTTCTTATCAGTGAGGGTCACACTGTAGTCACTTCCTGTCTGAGTCAGGACTGAGTCAGCCAATTGCATACCTGATATTTAACTATTTCAGGCAGAGAAAAAAAAAAAGGAACACAGCATAGTTATTTGTGTGCTAGGCACTGTACATACACATGTCTATCTCATCATATCACATGTCAGTTCGGGTATCCTTTAACACAAAAATTGTGCTGTTACCTATGTATAAAGATGTAGTGGTGTACAGTACACCACTTTTTTTGTTACTTTATTTTTTCTAAAAATAATTTAAAATAACATTAAATACCCCTTTTGTTGAGAATACCACAAGCCATTCTGTTCAGCTCTACTTTAAAGATCAATACAAACATTAGTTTGCTTACTTTATTTGTATGTGCAGTCAAAACATAGGTATTCTGCAGTGTTCTAAACAGTGACTAGCAAATGACAGAGTGCTGATAATGAGTCACTATGACTTGAGACAGCAATGACAATATTCCTCTGTATAGCTCACAAAAACATATGCTAATATATAGCTTATTCTTAGGCAACGAGGTGGGGATCTGTAGAGTCTCCCAACAAGATAACAGCATGCCAAGCAACATCAAGTCAGGCAGCACAGTTTATTGGCACTTTTTAAAAAAAACAGACCCCTTTGTAATTGTAACCATCATATTAACTTACGGTAGTTGAAAGGGTGATTTGTCAAGTTATTTAGCAGTGTAACTGAGAGATGTCTACATGGTGGAGCATTATGGATAGAAAGTATGAATGACTTTTAGCTATTTCAGACCATCACTGGTGTCCAGGTTCTTCCTGTTTTCTGACAAGGGAAAGGGAACTTTGGGACAGAGCGACGAACATGGATCCTCGCGGCGGCAAGACAGGCAATAATACTGTACTAGCTTGCTTCCGTCCACGTATACAGCTCTGCATATTGCCGGGTGAAGGGAGACACTTATGAGCCTCTGCCTTACCCCATCCCTGGTGGGACCCCCCTCTACCTGACCTTCCCTATCAGGATGCTACTGTACAGTAGTAATGACAACCATATATGGCCTTCAAATTAGGGAAAATATCCTATCCTTCATGCAAATATCGACTTTTCCACAACTAATTCCTTGAGTAAAATAATTTACATTCTAACCTCTCTTAATGTAAAGCTCTCTTTTCTAAACAGGAGTTAAAAACCTCCCTTCCACAGTGAGTAATGTGTGCCCTCTTGTCCTTTGTACAGTCCTATAGAGGAAAAGCTTATTTGCACAGCTTTTATATTGCCCTTGGATGTATTTATACATGCTAATTAGATTGCTTCCAAATTCCACTATACATCACTAAGTGGCCCGTGGGCTCTTCTTCTAGTAATGCATATTAAAGAGACTCTGAAGCGAGAATAAATCTCGCTTCAGAGCTCATAGTTAGCAGGGACATGTGTGCCCCTGCTAAAACGCCGCTATCCTGCGGCTAAACGGAGGTCCCTTCACCCCCAAACCCACCCTTGCAAGACTTGGTCGCAAAGTTGGTCGTGAAATATCTCTTCCTGGAGGCAGGGCTAACGGCTGCAGCCCTGCCTCTAGTCGCGTCTATAAGACGCGCATCGCCGCCTCTCCCCCGCCCCTCTCAGTGAAGGAAGACTGAGAGGGGCGGGGAGAGGCGGAGGTACGCGTCTGATAGACGCACATGAGGCAGGGCTGCGGCGGTTAGCCCTACCCCAATGCAGAAGCGCTCCCCGGCTGCACGGAGGGGCTTTGGGGGTGAAGGGACCCCAGTTAAGTCGTGGGATAGCGGCGTTTTAGCAGGGGCACACATGCCCCTGCTATCTATGAGGTCTGAAGCGAGATTTATTCTCGCTTCAGACTCTCTTTAATAGTGCTAAATATGTAATAACATTTTAACCTGTTTGTGTGTCCTGAAATATGTCATCACCTGCAATCATGGCATGGTGTTAGAATTTAAGTATGAAGGAAGGTATTGACATGATTGGTGCATGAGAGAGAGTTTGTAGTCAGGAAAGGGGCAGATGAACCCCCCCTATTTGCTACACACCCATGCATTTGGTGAACAATAAAGGACTACTCCAGTGAAAAAAGTAAGCAATTAAAATCAAACAGAACCGGCAGGTTTTAAACAAGACCGTTTTCACATGGGGGATTCTAAGGGTTTTCTTTGTTTTCAAAAGTATTTCCTTAATGGCAGTTTAACTGCCATAATAGTAAGATACCAGCCAGCCTTCCTACTTACTTGCACACTATTTTGTCATTTACACTAGTCAGTGAGTTGAATGCATGAAAATGCATGAATAAAGACTCATGAAGACAAACTGAAATGCTTTGCACAGCAACTCACTATTGTAGTGTGAATGATAAAATGAAAGTCGAAGTACTTTCATGTTCCCGTGAAAAAATGGACACTATGTACAGTGGGTCAAAACTCACTGACACTGCAACTCATTTAGTGCAAATGAGCCCATAAGTAAGTTAAGGGGGGATCACAGCTGCCCAGAAACCTGTCTGTTCTGTCAGATTTTAACTGCTTATTTTTTATTTGCTGGAGTTGTACTAGGGGTAGATTTCACTACCTGCCGTCTGCACATTCCCGCCATGATCATGTGCACCCGGACGGGGAGATTAAGCTGTCATATTAAGCTGTCATTCACTTTAGAATCAGCTTCCAGATCCTATGTTTGGCATACAAATCTATACACAATTCTGCCCAACCTACATCTCTGACCTGGTCGAGGGGGGAGGGGGACTTCCCAAAGAAAGACTAGTTTGTTATGAAAAAAAAAAGATAAAAAACTGCTCTGATTTTATATGTTGATACTGCAGTGGTTATCCCATCTTGGGAATGAGTACAGGTATACATTAATGTGTACATGCACTATGTACTCATTCTGATAAAAGGTTTAAAAAGTATGCACACATCTTTAAAAAGTCATGTTATAAAATGACACATGGGTGGAATAAATGTCTCTAATCAAACATTCCAGGATAATTCAGGAAAGTCCCAATCATTTCAACCATAAAGCTTGCATGGGACGTCTTCACTTCACTTCCTTTCCTTCTCACCTACAGGTAAGATGACTCTATTGCAAAGTCCTGGCTACAGTAAATTCCTCTGTCATACTTTGGTACATGATTCAATTTACCAAATAGGACTGTTGGGATTCCTGTCACAAACTTGAATTTATAACAGAGATTGGGGTAGTGCAAAACCAGGATTAGGATTATACTAGAGACAGGGTCAGCTGCATTGAGTAAGTAAGAAAGAAAATCAGGATACGATGGTGGTGCCCAATTTAGCCTGCCAAACCGCCATTCATTATAACCCCCATCCTCCTCCATTTATGAAAAATCGGTAACAGTAAAAAAGGGCGCAGGAGGCTAGTGGACAAATCGGGCGCCGCCATTCACTCCTATAATAAATATCGTTTAATGGGCGCCCGATAGGAAAAAAGGGCGCCGGAGAAAAATAACGTTTTAAAAGCGGCGCCCGGAGACTTAATGTTTTATTACTACTTCTCATGATTACACATTATTTAATGATTTATACATTTTTAAATATTATTTTATAAACGAAAAACAGTACAATATTTTTTTTCAAACATTATTTTTAAACAAAAAACAGTACAATTTTTTTTTTTACATTATTTTTAAACGAAAAAACCAACAGGGGGGTCTTCGGTTTAGGCACCAACAGGGGGGTCTTAGGTTTAGGCACCAACAGGGGGGTCTTAGGTTTAGGCACCAACAGGGGGGTCTTAGGTTTAGGCACCAACAGGGGGGTCTTAGGTTTAGGCACCAACAGGGGGTCTTAGGTTTAGGCACCAACAGGGGGGTCTTAGGTTTAGGCACCAACAGGGTGGTCTTAGGTTTAGGCACCAACAGGGGGTCTTAGGTTTAGGCACCAACAGGGGGGTCTTAGGTTTAGGCACCAACAGGGGGGTCTTAGGTTTAGGCACTAACAGGGGGGTCTAGGGGTTAGGGGTAGGTACAGGGAGGGTTACTTAGGCACCAACAGGGGGGGTCTTAGGTTTAGGCATCAACAGGGGGGTCTAGGGGTTAGGGGTAGGTACAGGGAGGGTTACTTAGTAATTTTTTTTTTTAAACGTTATTATACGTTTCACTATTTAAACGAAAGATTAACGTTTTTACAATTGCACATTATTTAATGATTTATAACTTTATAAAACATTAATTTTAAACGAAATACAGTACAATACATTTTTAAACGTTATCCATGCTTATCGTTTAAAACCCCGCGCCCTTTTTTCCAAGCGCCCCTTTTTAACGTAATATGTTTAATGGTCAAGTATATAAACATGCTAATGTTTTATTTCATTGTTATGAAAAAAAATCCTATAAAATTGTAATTAATAATCAGACTTCTATTTGACAGTCTAAAGTGTTGTACCAATCTCCTCCATCCTGTCACGGAGGACCAGTGCACCCTTGTAATCACTTAATCCCATAGCAGTCTGTACAGCCTCTACTAATGATACACATTCAGTAGAGTTATTTTGGTAAAATTAAATACTATGAATTTGATCCAGAAGGAATCATGATTACAATTACCTTCTCTCTTATCGTCCTTATAGGACAAGGAAGTTACATTTTTTTAAATGTTTGATTTTCAATATACATAACTAGAGGGATGGGAAACCCTTTAGAGATATACTTTGTATCCACTCAATTGGATCCCAAGGATTATAGTAATTGCCACCTCTTCATTGCCAGTGGTGAGCAAAAATGTTAATTTTGTTTGCACATTAATTTTCATTAAAAAAATAATGTTAAATTCGATATTCAAGCAAAAATGTCCTGGAAAATAAGTGTGTTATTTTTCATGCTTTTTGTGAATTTTTGCAATAAAAATAATGTTTTTCCCCCAGTAAAAAAAAAAAATGTGGTAAAAATATTGACTCTCTGTGTTTTTGCAAATTATTGTGGTAAAATATAAATTTTTTGCATTTTCGCGAAAAACAAGCTATTTTCTATATCGAAAATTACTTTGCCGAAAATTCACAAGCAACACTGTTCATTGCTATTCAGAGCCAAGTAATATAAATATAAACATTTCAAATGAGCTTACAGTTTGTAAATAGACCAATATAGAGGCCATTTCAGATCTATTCAGAGGTCTGTAAAGAAGATCGAGCATAACCAATGCAACTCTGTTGATTTTAGTCTCACTAATACCTCACTAATGGATCTCAGTTTTGCAATTGTCAGTTTTGGTTAAAGTGATCAGGGCCAGAAAATTATCATAAAGGGCTTTGAATTCCAGATGCCAGTTTGGGGCAAGTGTTTAGGATTCAGAAAAACCTAACCCTCCAAATACTCTGGGGGTATAGATTTTCTTTACCACTTTGGTTCCATGTATGGTATGCTATGTTCACAAAAAGAAAGCAAAATTTCAGTAAAACAAATTTTAAGGATTTTACTAAGACCTTTAGGTTAGATAAAAAAACAAACCTTAGAAAACTGCCAATGCATTTTAGTAGGGATAGGACGAATCCACAATTTCTTCGAATCCGAATCTAAAAAGGTTCTCAAAAATCTCGAACCTTTCAAATCAGTAATCTAACGAATCCTGCACATAAGAATTGTGCGATCCGTGGTATAATTGCCTGCAATATAGGTACCCAGGCATAGATACCCACTGTATAGGTAGCGAGGTAAAGGTGCCTTTAGTATAGCTAGCTAAGTATATGTGCCTTCAATATTGGTAACTTTCAGTATAGGTAGCAAGGTATAGCTAGCTATAGGTATAGGTAGCAAGGTATAGCTAGCTATAGAAACTAGGGACCTTAAGTATAGGTAGGAAGGTATAGGGGCCTTCAGTATAGGTAGGTAGGTAGGTAAAGGGGCCTTCAGTATAGGTTGCAGTGTTTAGGGCCTTCTGTATAGGTAGGTAGGTAGGTAGGTATGTATAGTGGACTTCACATAGGTAGGTAGGTATAGGGGCCTTTAGGTAGGTAAGTAGGTATAGGGGCCTTCACATAGGTAGGTAGGTAAAGGGGCCTTCAGGTAGGTAGCCCTGTGCTCTGCCAACCCCCCCCATGGCCTCCTCCATCCCTTGCGCCTCCTGTGCTTGCCCCCCCCCTCTCATAAATAAGTACCCATTCACCTTCCCCATGGAGCACAGAGCGGCAGACCTCTTCCTTACTTCCCTGTTTCCTCTAGTGGCTGGACCGGCTTTTACTGATGATGTAATAGTAAACGCCGGTCACTAGGGGAAACAAGGAAGTCAGCGAGAGGTCTGCCGTTCTGCACTCCGCTCTGGATAGGTGAGTGGATACTTCCTAACTATGCGGGGGGCAGGTGGAGGAAGCGCGGGGGGAAGGAGGAGGACGAGGGTGAGTGGCGGATGTGCAGGGACGCAACGTCAGGATTCATCACATTTGGCGAGTGCTAAATGCCATCGGGATTTAAATCCATGAATCTCGAATATTTCCCAATATTCGAGGGATTCGTAGATTTGCCGGATTCGTCGTCCCATCCCTACATTTTAGGATTTATATAAGAAGCAAGACTTGCCAGACCTCTGCAACTCAATTTTCATGTAGTGAACTAATAATAGTAGTTAGCTTGTACACAATTCTTACTTAAATATAGACAAGGGGAAATAATAAATGTTTCTATATTTTTACTAAACTCATACTTAACCACTTCCCGATCGCCATATATACAATTGGCGGCCGGGAAGTGTACAAATGGCGGCGGTTCTTGTACGGGCATGGGCGGCTCGATCGCATTTAGAAGCGCCGGCGGGTTACTAGCACCCGGATCGCCGCATACAAAGTGTATAATACACTTTGTAATGTATACAAAGTGTATTATACAGGCTGCCTCCTGCCCTGGTGGTCCCAGTGTCCGAGGGACCACCAGGGCAGGCTGCAGCCACCCTAGTCTGCACCCAAGCACACTGATCCCCCCCCCTGCCCCCTGATCACCTACAGCACACCTCAGACCCCCCCCCCCTGCCCACCCCCCAGACCCCTGTTTGCACCCAATCACCCCCCTAATCACCCATCAATCACTCCCTGTCACTATCTGTCAACGCTATTTTTTTATGCCCTAAACTGCCCCCTGCTCCCTCCTGATCACCCCCCACCCCTCAGATTCTCCCTAGACCGCCGTCCCCCCAGACCCCCACCCCCTGTGTACTGTATGCATCTATCCCCCTGATCACCTGTCAATCACCTGTCAATCACCCATCAATCACCCCCTGTCACTGCCACCCATCAATCAGCCCCTAACCTGCCCCTTGCAGGAAATCTGATCACCCACCCACACCAAAAGATCGCCCGCAGATCCGACGTCAGATCACCTCCCAAGTGCAGTGTTTACATCTGTTCTCTACCCTAAACATCCACTAATTACCCATCAATCACCCCTTATCACCACCTGTCACTGTTACCCATCAGATCAGACCCTAATCTGCCCCTTGCGGGCACCCAATCACCCGCCTACACGCTCAGATTGCCCTCAGACCCCCCCCTTATCAATTCGCCAGTGCAATATTTACATCTGTTCTTCCCTGTAATAACCCACTGATCACCTGTCAATCACCCATCAATCACCCCCTGTCACTGCCACCCATCAATCACCTCCTGTCACTGCCACCCATCAATCAGCCCCTAACCTGCCCCTTGCGGGCAATCTGATCACCCACCTACACCAATAGATCGCCCGCAGATCCGACGTCAGATCACCTCCCAAGTGCAGTGTTTACATCTGTTCTCTACCCTAAACACCCACTAATTACCCATCAATCACCCCCTATCACCACCTGTCACTGTTACCCATCAGATCAGACCCTAATCTGCCCCTTGCGGGCACCCAATCACCCGCCTACACGCTCAGATTGCCCTCAGACCCACCCTTATCAATTCGCCAGTGCAATATTTACATCTATTCTTCCCTGTAATAACCCACTGATCACCTGTCAATCACCTGTCAATTACCCATCAATCACCCCCTGTCACTGCCACCCATCAATCAGCCCCTGTCACTGCCACCCATCAATCAGCCCCTAACCTGCCTCTTGCAGGCAATCTGATCACCCACACCAATAGATCGCCCGCAGATCCGACGTCCGATCACCTCCCAAGTGCATTGTTTACATCTGTTCTCTACCCTAAACACCCACTAATTACCCATCAATCACCCCCTGTCACTGCTACCCATCAGATTAGACCCCTATCTGCCCCTTGCGGGCACTCAATCACTCGCCCACACCCTCAGAACGCCCTCAGACCCCAGCCCTGATCACCTCGCCAGTGCATTGCTTGCATCTATTCCCCCCCTCTAATTACACCTTGAGACACCCATCAATCACCTCCTGTCACCCCCTAGCACACCTACCCATCAGATCAGGCCCTAATTTGCCCCATGTGGGCTAGAGATGTCGTGAACCTTCGCGGAAGGTTCGGTTAGCGTAAAAGTTCGCGAACCGCAATAGACTTCAATGGGGATGCGAACTTTCAAAAATAGAAAAAATTATGCTGGCCACAAAAGTGATGGAAAAGATGTTTCAAGGGGTCTAACACCTGGAGGGGGACATGGCAGAGTGGAATACATGCCCAAAGTCCCGGCGAAAAATCTGGATTTGACGCAAAGCAGCATTTTAAGGGCAGCAATCACATTGAATGCTAAATTGCAGGCCTAAAGTGCTTTAAAACGTCTTGCATGGGTATACATCAATCAGGGAGTGTAATTAGAGTTCTGCTACACACTGACACACCAAACTCACTGTGTAACGCAGCGCAAACAGCTGTTTGCGTAGTGACGGCCGTACTGGACTGGTGTGCACCGTAGCCAGAGTGTAGGCCGTGGCGTTTTTCAAGCCCATATGGTCGCCGGGCTGTGGTAGCTCAATGATAGAACAACAGTGACTGTCCAGCTGATCAAATTTGGTCTGACCACAATGAAGCAACAACCTTATTATCTTTTGTGTGCCACCCCCACCCAAGACACTCAAATAGCCGGCGGTCATTGCTTCATTGTGATGCGCAAGCCCCTTCATCGTGGCAAGGTAATGATCATGAAGGGGGATGGGCACATGCACATGCCTTTTGTTTTGTTGTTGCAGCCGCCCACAGTTCAGCCAGAAAAATTAGGCAGGCATGTACACGCACCAGAAAAATTTGTGTAGCGGGCCTTAAAAATTCAGGAATCCGCCTAGAGTCCTGGAACCTGTTGGTGGTGGCGGAGAAGGCAGTCAAGCGGCCTGCAGGCAGAGATGCTGTGTGTGGGGACTGACTTAGTCTTCGGTTGTGCAGTAGCCCTCCATGATCCATTCCTCATTCATCTTGATAAAGGTCAGGTACTGAACACTGTCGTGACTTAGGCGACTTCTCTTCTCAGTAACTATGCCTCCAGCTGCACTGAAGGTCCTTTCTGACAGCACGCTTGCGGCAGGGCAAGAAAGAAGTTGTATAGCAAATTGGGACAGCTCTGGCCACAGGTCAAGCCTGCGCAACCAGTAGTCCAAGGGTTCATCGTCGCTTTTCGCAGAGTCTACATCCACACTCAAGGCCAGGTAGTCGGCTACCTGCTGCTCCAGGCGTTGTTGGAGGGTGGATCCGGAAGGATTATGGCGAGGAGTTGGATTAAAGAACGTCCGCATGTCCGACATCACCCTGAGATCGCTGGTGCGTCCTGTCCTTGCCTGCGTGGACTTGGGAAGAGGAGGGTTACTGCCAGTGGTACCTTGATTGCGTTTTGCAGCCACATCACCCTTAAATGCATTGTAAAGCATCATCGACAGCTTGTTCTGCAAGTGCTGCATCCTTTCCGCCTTTTGTTGAGTTGCTAAGAGGTCCGCCACTTTGTGCCTGTACTGAGGGTCTAGTAGCGTGGCCACCCAGTACAGGTCATTCGTCTTGAGTTTTTTGATACGGGGATCCCTCAACAGGCTGGACAACATGAAAGAGGACATCTGCACAAAGCTGGATGCAGACGTACTCTCCATCTCCTCTTGCTCTTCCTCAGTGATGGGACGCAACTCCTCTTCCTCCCCCCAGCCACGAACAATACCACAGGAACGTGGAGCAGCAGAAGCCCCCTGTGACGGCTGCCGCGGTTGTCCTTCTTCCGCCACCTCTTCCTCCTCCACAGAAACACCTTTCTCATCATCACCATCAGCAGAGTCTGACTCCTTTCCTTCCCCACACGACTTCTTTTCTTCCTCCTCCTCCTCCTCCTCCTCCTCTGTGCTGCCGCAGGTGTTGTGGGAACATCGGGTTCGTGTGTAAATGGCTCCCACGACTCCTCCTGCCGTAACTCTTCTCGTTCACGCTCCTCCACAGCTGTATCCACCACTCTACGCACGGCACGCTCCAGGAAGTAGGCGTAGGGGATCAAGTCGCTGATGGTGCCCTCATCGCGACTCACCAGTTTGGTCACCTCCTCAAAGGGCTCCATGACCCTGCATGCATTTCGCATCAGTGTCCAGTTGTTGGGCCACAACATCCCCATCCTCCCAGATTCTGTCCTTGTACTGTAATGATACAGGTACTGGGTGACGGCTTTCTCCTGGTCTAGCAGGTGAGAGAACATCAGCAGGGTGGAATTCCAGCGAGTCGGGCTATCGCAAATAAGGCGTCTCACCGGCAAGTTGTTTCTACGCTGAATGTCCGCAAAGCGTGCCATGGCCTTGTAAGAGCGCCTGACACACAACTTCCTGGCCTGCTTCAGGACGTCCTCTAAGCCTGGGTACTTGGACACAAATCTTTGCACGACCAGATTCAGCACATGTGCCATGCAGGGTATGTGTGTCAGCTTTCCCAAATTCAACGCAGCAATGAGATTGCTGCCGTTGTCACACACCACGTTGCCGATCTCAAGCTTGTGCGGGGTCAGCCATTGCTCCACCTGTTTGTTAAGAGCAGCCAGGAGAGCTGCTCCAGTGTGACTCTCCGCTTTCAGGCAAGACATGTCTAACACTGCGTGACACCGTCGTACCTGGCATGCAGCATAGGCCCTGGGGTGCTGGGGCTGTGTAGCTGGAGAGGAGATCGTGGCACCAGCCAAGGAGGAGGAGGAGGATGACGACAGCGAAGCGGTGGTAGCAGGTGGAGAGGAGGTGGCTGGAGGCCTGCCTGCAAGCCGTGGAGGTGTGACAAGTCGGTCTGCTGCGCAGCCACGTACTCCCTGCTTGCTGCCATCGGTCACCAGGTTGACCCAATGGGCTGTGTATGTAATGTAGTGGTCCTGCCTGTGCTTGGCAGACCAGGCATCCGTGGTCAGGTGGACCCTTGACCCAACGCTGTGCGCCAGAGATGACACCACTTGCCTCTCAACTGCACGGTACAGTTTGGGTATGGCCTTTTGTGAAAAATAATTGCAGCCTGGTATCTTCCACTGCGGTGTACCAATGGCCACAAACTTACGGAAAGCCTCCGACTCCACCAGCTTGTATGGTAATAGCTGGTGAGCTAATAGTTCCGCCACGCCAGCTGTCAGATGCCGGGCAAGAGGGTGACTGGCAGACATTTGCTTCTTCCGCTCAAATACTTCCTTCACGGACAGCTAGGTACTGCTGTGGGCAGAGGAGAAAGAACCGCTGAAGGGAAGAGGCGGTGTGGAGGAGGGTGGCTGTGAAGGTGCAAGGGAGAAAGTGGATGAAGACGATGCACCTGAAGGAGGAAGAGAAGAAGGAGGGTGGCTTGTCTTTTGAGGGGTGCTGCTTTTCCTCAGGTGTTCTTGCCATAGCTGTTTGTGCCTTCTCTCCAGGTGCCTTCGTAAGGCACTTGTCCCTATGTGAGAGTTGACCTTTCCACGGCTCAATTTTTGCTGGCAGAGACAACAGATGGCTTTGCTCCGATCTGAGACACACACGTGAAAACATTTCCAAACCGCTGAGCCCCCCTGGGGTGATGGCGCTACGGTGGCATCAGTAGCTGATGTTGAAGGGCATGTGTGCTGGCTGGCCATAGCTGGCGATACATGGCGCCGGACACTGCCCCCAGCTGTTTCTGAGGACGAGCTCCCTCTGCTTCTATCATGGAGTCATCTCCTCCTAGTCCTCTCTGACTCCTCCTCTGAACTGTCCCCCTGGTCATCTCCTCTACCGGGAACATATGTGGTATCCGTATAATCGTCATCATAATCCTCCTGGCCAGCTGTGCTTTCTTCAGACACCTCCTCAAGTGCACCAGAATCAGAATTTATTTCCACCAAGTACAACCGGTGGGTTGTACCCGGAATTGGTTTTGGCGCATACAGGGTCGTTGATGAAAAACAAGAAAAATAGCACGATTAAGCATGTACATACATAGACATGGGACAAGCACACATAGGACAACATTACAGCTTGTGCGTACAATTAAGCAGAGCGTCGTGTACAGGTAAGCATGGTACAAACGTATAAACAATAAAGCAAAAATAGAAAGCAAAAACAGAGAACATTACAGCATACACGTACAGATTAACATAATACAAACAGAGCAAAACGTACACTGATAGCAGGGACAGAAAAGAGTGGGACTGGAGGAGCAGCCTGAGAGCTGATCTGAGCGCTGCCATTTTCGGCACTGGACGCTACACAGCGACACGCTCCAACAAGACAGGTGCTCCGAATGTCCACGAAAAAGTAGAGGAAAGTGATGGAGGCGGACAGCAGAGTGTCCTGGTAGAGAGTGGATAGAGAAGGAGAGAGATAGAGAGAGAAGGGACAGCTAAGAGAAAAAGCGGAACCAGAGGGAACCAGAGAGAGAGAGCCCAAAGCGAGAGGAGAGAGGCAGAGGCAGGGACCTTTTTGTGCTGCAGATTGAACACCCCTGGTACAGTCTGTTATTCAGTCCCAAGATGTCCATATGCTGGTGGTTGCAGGCAGAGGGGGCCCAATGATGATGGTTGCTCCACGTGGATTGCGGCAGCTGTTCAGGTTGATCAGGCCCAGGCTGATCAGGGCAGCAGCTATGTGCCCCCTGGATTGTTGTGGTCTCCTGAGTGTGCCCGAGGTGGTTTCCAGGCAGCGGTGGTGTGCGATACAGAGGCAGTGTAGTGCCTGGGCCCATGGTCGCTCCACGTGGGTGGCGGTGGCCGCTTCAGCTGATCGGCCCTTTGGTGTCCTGGCAGTCGCGTGATGCGACTGCGTGCCGAGAGGGAGCAGCTCACCGACGGAGATGTGGCGCGGTGAACGGATGGCCTGGCTGCGGGGCTGCAGCAGCAGATGGGCTCGCAGTGAGCGGATGGCGAGTGGAGGGGGACGGCCCCCTGACGGCCACCGATATCTGGCGATCCCGGTGCACCCCTCATGCGGCGTCCCGGTCTCCTGGCAACAGGCGCAGTGGCCCGCCTCCTCAGCCTGCCCAGAATGCAGAAATCGGGCCGGTGGAGTCCCCGCGCGACCTCCTCGCTCACAGATCCCGGCGGACGGGGTCCATGCGGCGTGTGCTAGAGTCCATGAGGTCAGTTCCTCGGCGGCAGAGCGGCCGAACAGCCGATGCCAGCCTGCGTGCACGTCTGTGACCCCTGCATCTCACTCAGGCGGATGGAGGCTGTTGGTGAGAGCAGGTGGGAGAAATTTAAAAGAAAAAGAAAAAAGACCGGAGCCCTGTGGCCGTGGCATCCGCACCCGGCGCCATCTTGTAGGTTTAGGTGGTCCACCATCATCCCCATCCACACACGTTACGTCTATATTATCGCCACCTAACTCAGACGTATGAGGTGGTGTACCTGCGCCTTCTTGTTGTTGTGGCAGTAGTGGCTGGGAATCAGTGATTTCACCACCACCACGGAATAACTCCTGCGAAGTGTCAAATGCAGCAGATGTGGTGCTTGTTGTAGCGCTGGTGGCTGCGGGAGATGAGGTGTTCTGTGTTAAATACTCAAGCACCTCCTCACGATTTTGGGAAGTGATGGCACGTGCCTTCTTTTGAGCACTGTATTTTGGGGCAGGTCCGCACGAAATCAGAGCAACACCACCTCGCACAGACCTGCCGGTGCCTGGTGGCCTTCCTCTGGGCCTGCCTCTACCTCTTCCTCTATCTGGTTTGTCCATTTTGTCCATCTCGGGGGGATGCTAGCTATATGCAGTGAGGTGGGTTCTCACTCAACACAACAGGTAGTTAGATGCAGTGAGCTGGGTTCACTCAACACAACGCTAGGCATATGCAGTGATGAGGTGGGTTAAGTATACACAACAGGTACTGGGTAGTTAGATGCAGTGAGCTGGGTCCACTGAACAGTGAAGGTACTTAAGATGCAGTGAGGTGGGTTCTCACTCAACACAACCGGTAGTTAGATGCAGTGAGGTGGCCAGGTGGGTTCTCACTCAACACAACAGGTAGTTAGATGCAGTGAGCTGGGTTCACTCAACACAATGCTAGGTATATGCAGTGATGAGGTGGGTTAAGTATACACAACAGGTACTGGGTAGTTAGATGCAGTGAGCTGGGTCCACTAAACAGTGAAGGTACTTAAGATGCAGTGAGGTGGGTTCTCACTCAACACAACCGGTAGTTAGACGCAGTGAGGTGGCCAGGTGGGTTCTCACTCAACACAACAGGTAGTTAGATGCAGTGAGCTGGGTTCACTCAACACAACGCTAGGTATATGCAGTGATGAGGTGGGTTAAGTATACACAACAGATACTGGGGTATATGCAGTACTGGGTAGTACAATGTGCAGCTCCCTGTCACACACACAGGTAGTCACTGAATGTACTGGGCTGCTGGCAGTGGCACACACACTATCAATTAGCAATGCTGTGCATGCAACAAAAGTGTCAGTTTGACACACAGAAAAAAAAAAAAGTACAGGATGAGCTCTGACAAGAGCTAATGAGGGGTGCTATAAAAGCAATAACAATCAGCCAAGAGCAAGCTAAGCAGCCAAGAACCTAACTAATCTGTCCCTAGAAGAACAAGTCTGCAGCAGCTCTCCCTAGTCTGTCTCTCTAGCAGGCACACGAGTGACTGTAATGGCCGCCGGAGGCTGCCTTATATAAGGGGGGGGGGGGGGGGCTCCAGGGCTTAGTGTAGCCTGAATGGCTACAATGTGCCTGTTGACTGTGATGCAGAGGGTCAAAGTTGACCCTCATAGTGCATTATGGGGCGAATCGCACTTCCGCAAAAGTTCGCCTGGTGCAGGCGAACGCGAACCCCCGAAGTTCGCCTGGAACCGTTCGCCGGCGAACCGTTCGCTACATCTCTCCTGATCACTCGGCCAAACCCTCAGATCCCCCTCAGACCCCCTTCCGATCACCTCCCCAGTGCATTGATTGCATCTATTTTCCCCTCTAACCACCCCCTGAGACACCCATCAATCACCTCCTGTCACCCCCCTAGCACTCCTATCCATCAGATCAGGCCCAATACAACCTGTCATCTAAAAGGCCACCCTGCTTATGACCAGTTCCACAAAATTCGCCCCCTCATAGACCACCTGTCATCAAAATTTGCAGATGCTTATACCCCTGAACTGATTTTGAGACATTTGGTTTCCAGACTACTCACGGTTTTGGGCCCGTAAAATGCCAGGGCGGTATAGGAACCCCACAAGTGACCCCATTTTAGAAAAAAGACACCCCAAGGTATTCTGTTAGGTGTATGATGAGTTCATAGAAGATTTTATTTTTTGCCAAAAATTAGCGGAAATTGATTTTTATTGTTTTTTTTTCACAAAGTGTCATTTTTCACTAACTTGTGACAAAAAATAAAATCTTCTATGAACTCGCCATACACCTAACAAAATACCTTGGGGTGTCTTCTTTCTAAAATGGGGTCACTTGTGGGGTTCCTATACTGCCCTGGCATTTTAGGGGCCCTAAACCATGAGTAGTCTAACAAATGCCTCAAAATGACCTGTGAATAGGACGTTGGGCCCCTTAGCGCACCTAGGCTGCAAACAAGTGTCACACATGTGGTACCGCCGTACTCAGGAAAAGTAGTATAATGTGTTTGGGGTATATTTTTACACATACCCATGCTGGGTGGGAGAAATCTCTCTGTAAATGGACAATTGTGTGTAAAAAAAATCAAACAATTGTCATTTACAGAGATATTTCTCCCACCCAGCATGGGTATGTGTAAAAATACACCCCAAAACACATTATACTACTTCTCCTGAGTACGGTGGTACCACATGTCTGGCACTTTTTTACACCCTAAGTACGCTAAGGGGCCCAAAGTCCAATGAGTACCTTTAGGATTTCACAGGTCATTTTGCGACATTTAGTTTCAAGACTACTTCTCACGGTTTAGGGCCCCTAAAATGCCAGGGCAGTATAGGAACCCCACAAATGACTCCATTCTAGAAAGAAGACACCCAAAGGTATTCCGTTAGGAGTATGGTGAGTTCATAGAAGATTTTATTTTTTGTCACAAGTTAGCGGAAAATGACACTTTGTGAAAAAAAACAATTAAGATCAATTTCCGCTAACTTGTGACAAAAAAATAATAAACTTCTATGAACTCACCATACTCCTAACGGAATACCTTGGGGTGTCTTCTTTCTAAAATGGGGTCATTAGTGGGGTTCCTATACTGCCCTGGCATTTTAGGGGCCCTAAACCGTGAGGAGTAGTCTTGAAACAAAAATGACCTGTGAAATCCTAAAGGTACTCATTGGACTTTGGGCCCCTTAGCGCAGTTAGGGTGCAAAAAAGTGCCACACGTGGTATCGCCGTACTCAGGAGAAGTAATATAATGTGTTTTGGGGTGTATTTTTACACATACCCATGCTGAGTAGGAGAAATATCTCTGTAAATAGACAATTGTGTGTAAAAAAAAATCAAACTATTGTCATTTACAGAGATATTTCTCCCACCCAGCATGGGTATGTGTAAAAATACTCCCCAAAACACATTATACTACTTCTCCTAAGTACGGCAATACCACATGTGTGGCACTTTTTTGCAGCCTAACTGCGCTAAGGGGCCCAAAGTCCAAGCCTTTAGGCTTTACAGGGGTGCTTACAATTTAGCAACAGGGGTGCTTACAATTTAGCACCCCCAAAATGTCAGGACAGTAAACACACCCCACAAATGACCCCATTTTGGAAAGTAGACACTTCAAGGTATTCAGAGAGGGACATGGTGAGTCCGTGGCAGATTTCATTTTTTTTTGTCGCAAGTTAGAAGAAATGGAAACTTTTTTTTTTTTTTTTTTGTCACAAAGTGTCATTTTCCGCTAACTTGTGACAAAAAATAATATCTTCTATGAACTCACTATGCCTCTCAGTGAATACTTTGGGATGTCTTCTTTCCAAAATGGGGTCATTTGGGGGGTATTTATACTATCCTGGAATTCGAGCCCCTCATGAAACATGTCAGGTGGTCAGAAAAGTCAGAGATGCTGGAAAATGGGAAAATTCACTTTTTGCACCATAGTTTGTAAACGCTATAACTTTTACCCAAACCAATAAATATAGGCTGAATGGGTTTTTTTTAATCAAAAACATGTTTGTCCACATTTTTCGTGCTGCATGTATACCGAAATTTTACTTTATTTGAAAAATGTCAGCACAGAAAGTTAAAAAAATCATTTTTTTGACAAAATTCATGTCTTTTTTGATGAATATAATAAAAGTTAAAAATCGCAGCAGCAATCAAATAGCACCAAAAGAAAGCTTTATTAGTTACAAGAAAAGGAGCCAAAATTCGTTTAGGTGGTAGGTTGTATGAGCGAGCAATAAACCGTGAAAGCTGCAGTGGTCTGAATGGGAAAAAAGTGCCTGGTCCTTAAAGAGACACTGAAGCGAAAAAAAAAAATGATGATATTATGATTTGTATGTGTAGTACAGCTAAGAAATAAAACATTAAGATCAGATACATCAGTCTAATTGTTTCCAGTACAGGAAGAGTTAAGAAACTCCAGTGGTTATCTCTATACAAAAAAGCCATTAATCTCTAGGACTTTCAAAGTTGTGGAGAGGGCTGTTTTCTAACTTTTATTATCTCAACTGTTAGTTAACTATTTACTTTTTCTCTGCCAGAGGAGAGGTCATTAGTTCACAGACTGCACTGAAAGAATAATTTTGAATGCAGAGTGTTGTGTAATCTGCACATATTAGAGAATGATGCAATGTTAGAAAAAACACTATATACCTGAAAATAAAAATGAGAATATTTTCTTTGCTGCTAATCTTCTAGTAATTATTCATAGTACACAACCAATTCATTATATCATATATTTTTTTTCGCTTCAGTGTCTCTTTAAGGGGGGTAAAGCCCACGGTCCTCAAGTGGTTAAAGGACCACTATTGTTAAAATTGTAAAGTTTAAAATGCATGTTAACACATACAAATAAGAAACATGTTTATTCCAGAGTAAAATGAGCCATAAATTACTCTGCTCCTGCACAGATTTTGGACTCCCCATCTCCTCATGGGGGTTTTCAGAGCTTTCTTTATTTTCAAAAGTACATAATGAATGGCAGTTGCTCCGACCAACTGCCAAAAAGTGTGCAGTGAGCAGGGAGGCTGGCCAGCATCTTTTCAGGGAGTAGAATAAAGGCCATGCTGAGAATCCCCCATGAAGAGATAGACTACCCTAAAACCCGTCGGTTCTGTCAAATTTCTACCACCTACTGTAAGTGACAGCAAAATAGAAGAAAAGTAATTTATTGCTCATTTTACTCTGGAAGAAAAGTACTATTTATTTCTATGTATTAACTAGTGTTGGGCGAACAGTGTTCGCCACTGTTCGGGTTCTGCAGAACATCACCCTGTTCGGGTGATGTTCGAGTTCGGCCGAACACCTGACGGTGCTCGGCCAAACCGTTCGGCCATATGGCCGAACTAAGAGCGCATGGCCGAACGTTCCCCGAACGTTCGGCTAGCGCTGTGATTGGCCGAACGGGTCACGTGGTTCGGACCCGAACGCGCTCTGATTGGCCGAACTGTCACGTGGTTCGGGTAAATAAATACCCGAACCACGTCATATCTCCGCCATTTGTCTGTGGGTTTAGCTTTGGGTAGGCAGGCAGGGTAGTTCGCGCTCCAGCCACGCTAGCCAGGGTCCCCCCTGTCATTGTGTCACTGCTGGGAACAGTAGTACACCGCTTGCTCAGCCACACTATATAGCATTCTGTTTACTGCCACTCTGTGTACCTCGCTCAGCCACACTATATAGCATTCTGTTTACTGCCACTCTGTGTCTGCTGGGAATAGTAGTACACCGCTTGCTCAGCCACACTATATAGCATTCTGTTTACTGCCACTCTGTGTACCTCGCTCAGCCACACTATATAGCATTCTGTTTACTGCCACTCTGTGTCTGCTGGGAATAGTGGTACACCGCTCGCTCAGCCACACTATATAGCATTCTGTTCACTGTTCTGTGTCTGCTGGGAATAGTGGTACACCGCTCGCTCAGCCACACTATATAGCATTCTGTTTACTGTTCTGTGTCTGCTGGGAATAGTGGTACACCGCTCGCTCATCCACACTATATAGCATTCTGTTCACTGTTCTGTGTCTGCTGGGAATAGTGGTACACCGCTCGCTCAGCCACACTATATAGCATTCTGTTCACTGTTCTGTGTCTGCTGGGAATAGTGGTACACCGCTCGCTCAGCCACACTATATAGCATTCTGTTTACTGTTCTGTGTCTGCTGGGAATAGTGGTACACCGCTCGCTCAGCCACACTATATAGCATTCTGTTTACTGTTCTGTGTCTGCTGGGAATAGTGGTACACCGCTCGCTCAGCCACACTATATAGCATTCTGTTTACTGTTCTGTGTCTGCTGGGAATAGTGGTACACCGCTCGCTCAGCCACACTATATAGCATTCTGTTTACTGTTCTGTGTCTGCTGGGAACAGTAGTACACCGCTCGCTCAGCCAGAGTATATAGCATTGTGTTTACTGCCACTCTGTGTACACCGCTCAGCCAGACTATATACCATTGTTTACTGACACTCTGTGTACACCGCTCAGCCAGACTATATACCATTGTTTACTGACACTCTGTGTACACCGCTCAGCCAGACTATATACCATTGTTTACTGACACTCTGATTCTGCTGGGAACAGTAGTACACCGCTCGCTCAGCCAGACTATATACCATTGTTTACTGACACTCTGTGTACACCGCTCAGCCAGACTATATACCATTGTTTACTGCCACTCTGATTCTGCTGGGAACAGTAGTACACCGCTCGCTCAGCCAGACTATATACCATTGTTTACTGACACTATATAGCAGACTATATAGCATTGTGTGTACACCGCTCAGCCAGACTATATACCATTGTTTACTGACACTCTGTGTACACCGCTCAGCCAGACTATATACCATTGTTTACTGCCACTCTGATTCTGCTGGGAACAGTAGTACACCGCTCGCTCAGCCAGACTATATACCATTGTTTACTGACACTCTGTGTACACCGCTCAGCCAGACTATATACCATTGTTTACTGCCACTCTGATTCTGCTGGGAACAGTAGTACACCGCTCGCTCAGCCAGACTATATAGCATTGTGTTTACTGCCACTCTGTGTACACCGCTCAGCCACACTACATAGCATTGCGTACTCTGCCAGTCAGTGTGTATATTGCTGGGATCAGTAATACTCCACTCACCGTCAACCACTATATGAGCTCAACATGAGTTCCCCAGAGACCTCCGCTGTGAGCAGCACTCCCAACAACAGCAACAGCCAACGCCCCACGCAAGCTATAACATCCACCCCAGCAGCCAGTGGTCAGCAGCAGCCCTCCCCGGAGGAGAACGTTGTGTCCATCAGTCCGTCGCCAGAGCGATTAATGAGGGCTGCCATTGAGGAGATGATGGGGCCTGATGTGGAGGAGGAGGTCTGGCTCAGGCCAGCATCCCAAGTTAATGTTGAGGACGATGAGGGGTCTGTGTCTGGGGATGTTGGGGTGGCAGAGGTGGTGGGTGGGTCAGACTCAGGAGAAGAGTTGTATGATGAGGATGATGATCGGGACCATCTGTATGTGCCTCAGAGTCCGACCCCGGAAAACATGTTGTATCGTGTGTTTAGGTACTAAAATCTGCGTTCCCTCCCAGTAGTGTTGGGCGAACAGTGTTTGCCACTGTTCGGGTTCTGCAGAACATCACCCTGTTCGGGGTGACTATATAGCAGACTATATAGCATTGTGTTTAATGCCACTCTGTGTACACGGCTCAGCCACACTATATAGCATTGTGTTTACTTCCACTCTGTGTCTGCTGGGAACAGTAGTACACCGCTCACCCGCCACTGTATAGCATTGTGCTCTGTGTCACTGCTGACAATAGTGGTACACCGCTCACCCACCACTGTATAGCATTTCTGTACTGCCACTGTACTGCTGCCAGTCAGCGTGTACTTTAAGGATAAGTGAAATGAGGAAGAAATCCGGTGAAAGAGGGAGGGGCAAGGGAAGAGGTGTTTCCCCTGACGGTTCACGTACAGGCCACAGGGGAGCACCCAAGAAAACCCACTCAATACTGCCCATGTTGTCCAGGACAACAACCCTCACAGATCCAAAAGAACAGGACCAGATAATTACTTGGATGACCTCTCAAGCGTCCAGCAGTGGGTTAAGCAGCACCAGCACATCACGCACGAGGTCCGAGTCCTCAGCCAGTTAAAGTCTGGGCTTTCTTTGAAGACTGCACTGAGGATGTTACCATGGCGATTTGCAAGGTGTGCAAGACCCGCCTGAGCAGGGGGAAAAGTATTAACAACCTCTCCACCACCAGCATGAGCCGCCACATTCTATCCAAACATCCCACTCTGTGGGCAAACGCGGCAGGACAGGGTACCACCAGCAACACTGCCTCCCTTGGGTTCACCAGACTCACCACCAGACCCGCCTCAGCAGCAGCAGTAGCCCAGCCATTGCGTGGTTCACAACATTCACAAACATCAGACGATGCTGACACTGTCACTTTCCGGACTAGTGCTCTTGAGGTCTCCCAGTGTTCATCAAACACAACAACCAACAGCCCTTCGGTGTGCAGCGCTACGGTTGAGTTGTCTGTCTCTGAGATGTTTGAGCACAAGAGGAAATTGCCAGCAAATGACCCCCGGGCCGTGGCAGTAACAGCCAGCCAGCATAGCCAAGCTTCTGGCCTGCGAAATGCTGCCATATCGAGTGGTGGAGACAAACAGCTTCAAGGGCATGATGTCAGTGGCCATCCCACGTTACGTGGTTCCCAGCCGCTACCACTTTGCGCGCTCTGCAGTGCCTGAGTTGCATGAGCACGTGGTCAGCTAAATAACCCGAAGCTTGAAGAATGCCGTTGCCTGCAAGGTTCACCTCACCACTGACACCTGGACGAGTGCGTTCGGCCAGGGTCGATACATCTCCCTTACCGCGCACTGGGTGAACCTTGTGGAGCCTGGCAGCGATTCCTCACCTGCTACGGCGCGGGTGTTGCCCACGCCGCAAACAGCTGGATAACAACAGCAGCACCTACCTCTCTGACTCCTTCTCCTCCAACGCATCTCAAAGCTGTACCTCATCCGGAAATGCTAACCCAGCACCAGCAGCAGTAGGATCGTGGAAGCAGTGCAGCACAGCTGTTGGCATGCGTCAGCAAGCGTTGCTGAAGCTGATCTGCCTTGGGGATAAGCAGCACACAGGGGAGGAAATTTGGAGGGGAATAAAGGAACAGACGGATTTGTGGCTGGCACCGCTGGACCTGAAACCGGGCATGAAGCTAGACACCTGGCACGAACTGGCAATGTACGCAATAGAGGTGCTGGCTTGCCCGGCAACCAGCGTTATGTCGGAACGCTGTTTCAGTGCTGCCGGAGGCATCGTCACAGATCGGCGTATCCGCCTCTCCACAGAAAATGCAGACCGTCTGACTCAAATTAAAATGAATCAATCCTGGATTGGAAACGACTACGCAACACTCCTGGACCCCAACCAAGTAACATGACCGATGAACATCTGGGATGGTTTAGCGTTTCCGGTCCCTGTTTATTGAACCTCTCATCTGTATTACATTTATGACTGCATGGCGGCAAAAAGCATTGCTGCTATATCCGCACGCTTTTTGTCCTCATGCAAGGCCTGGGTTGTTGTGTCTCACAAAGCGTGGCCTTCTCCTCCTGCGCCTCCTCCTGTTCCATCACGTGTGCTGCTGCTGCTGCTGCTGGGTTACCGTTGCCGGTCCCTGTTTATGGAACCTCTTATCTTTATTACATTTATGACTACATGGCGGTACAAAGCATGCTATCCGCACGCTTTTTGTCCTCATGCAAGGCCTGGGTTGTTGTGTCTCACAAAGCGTGGCCTTCTCCTCCTGCGCCTCCTCCTGTTCCATCACGTGTGCTGCTGCTGCTGCTGCTGCTGGGTTAGCGTTGCCGCGTGGTCCCTGTTTATTGAACCTCTTATCTTTATTACATTTATGACTACATGGCGGTACAAAGCATGCTATCCGCACGCTTTTTGTCCTCATGCAAGGCCTGGGTTGTTGTGTCTCACAAAGCGTGGCCTTCTCCTCCTGCGCCTCCTCCTGTTCCATCACGTGTGCTGCTGCTGCTGCTGCTGCTGGGTTAGCGTTGCCGCGTGGTCCCTGTTTATTGAACCTCTTATCTTTATTACATTTATGACTACATGGCGGTACAAAGCATGCTATCCGCACGCTTTTTGTCCTCATGCAAGGCCTGGGTTGTTGTGTCTCACAAAGCGTGGCCTTCTCCTCCTGCGCCTCCTCCTGTTCCATCACGTGTGCTGCTGCTGGGTTAGCGTTGCCGCGTGGTCCCTGTTTATTGAACCACTTATCTTTATTACATTTATGACTGCATGGTGGTACAAAGCATGCTATCCGCACGCTTCTTGTCCTCATGCAAGGCCTGGGTTGTTGTGTCTCAAAGCGTGGCCTTCTCCTCCTGCGCCACCCTCCTCCTGTTCCATCACGTGTGCTGCTGCTGGATTAGCATTACCGGTCCCTTTTCCTGGAACCTCTTATATGTATTACATTTATGACTGCATGCCGACAAAAAGCATGTTACCTGTGCAAAGAAAACAGACATTTCCCGCATTTAAAAGACAGTTTTCCCTTTGAAACTTTAAAATCGATTTTCTCAAAAACTATAAGCTCTTTTTGCTAAATTTTTTTTTCCTCTTGTACCCACTCCCAAGGTGCACATACCCTGTAAATTTGGGGTATGTAGCATGTAAGGAGGCTTTACAAACCACAAAAGTTCGGGTCCCCATTGACTTCCATTATGTTCGGAGTTCGGGTCGAACACCCGAACATCGCGGCCATGTTCGGCCTGTTCGGCCCGAACCCGAACATCTAGATGTTCGCCCAACACTAGTATTAACACGTATTTTAAATGTCATACTTTTTTGCAATAGTGGTCCTTTAAGACAGCGTTTTCCACTGTTGACTTTGATGACTGCTTATTAGTGAAGGAAACTAGAGGCATCACAAAGTTCTGATACATATCTTGAAGCAAACTTATTAGCAATTAGTTGATATGTTTGCACTTGATTAAGTTTATTTTTAAAATTGCAGCCTCTAGAGATGCAAATCAAATGCTTTTTAAGAAACTACAGTTTGTGTTTAAAATTAATCACCTAACTACATTAGATATTTCACTCCATGAATAATTCCACTGATATATGTCAATTTTTTTAAAGCCCAACCTCCAGCACACACACACACATAATAAATATATATATATATATATATATATATATATATATATATATATATATATATATATATATATATATATATATATATATATATATACAGTGGAGGAAATAATTATTTGACCCCCTCACTGATTTTGTAAGTTTGTCCAATGACAAAGACATGAAAAGTCTCAGAACAGTATCATTTCAATGGTAGGTTTTTTTTTAACAGTGGCAGATAGCACATCAAAAGGAAAATGGAAAAAATAACCTTAAATAAAAGATAGCAACTGATTTGCATTTCATTGAGTAAAATAAGTTTTTGAACCCCTACCAACCATTAAGAGTTCTGGCTCCCACAGAGTGGTTAGACACTTCTACTCAATTAGTCACCCTCATTAAGGACACCTGTCTTAACTAGTCACCTGTATAAAAGACACCTGTCCACAGAATCAATCAATCAAGCAGACTCCAAACTCTCCAACATGGGAAAGACCAAAGAGCTGTCCAAGGATGTCAGAGACAAAATTGTAGACCTGCATTGATTGGTTTGATGCAATGAATGTGTTTGCATGTCTGCACTATGCATGTTACAGGGCTAGAGTTAGGACACCTATGTTTACCTGGGTACGTCTGCGCAGTATAGGTGACTAAGCATAAGAATGCATTCTTCTGTGAACTGAAACCTCGGCTTTTAACTTAGCTGTAGGGATAACAGTTGTGCCTGGATGAGTGAATCTGTGAATGCATTTGTTTGAACATTTGCATGCGAGAGTGCGAAGGGTTAATAGATTTTTGCTTATTCCAAAATGTTGGTGGCTTGTCCAAATGTGCTTTAGCATACCTCAAACGGCTCTGTTTGTGCTATTGGTGGGTAAAAGGCTTCCTCTGCATACTGCATCTCCTTGTGTAAAGTGCACCGAATGGTTGAACAATGCACAGTGACTCCATCTGCACCAAGATAATGTTGTAGGTCTTTGGTGCTGGTCTGGTCTAAGCGTAACCAAGAGCCCCTGTCACTGTTTTCCTGTAGTGTGCTGCAGTACCCTCTGTATTTATATATGTTCTTATGGAGATTGGGGTTCTCCAGTGCTGCGTCCATGCTTTGCATAGAATTGCATAAAATTTGGTTTGTGCTGCTCATCCCTCAGCTTATATTATTTCCCCCTGTGAGCGTGCATAACCACGCCCACCTCTAACACAGTTAAGCATATAAATGAGCGGTGCTCATAGTTCAGTCAGTAGCTAGTAGAAGGTGAGGTGTTTTTATTTTCATTTCTCCCATTTAGCTGACCCCTGGGCCTTTGGCATGGTTCCCACTAGAACGCTAATAAAAACTAGCATTTTTGCCTGGTTAGAGTAGGACTCACCAGATTGGGGACACTTTGGCGCAGTTGGTGAGCTTAAACGCGTTAAAGCGTAACCAAGAGCCCCTGTCACTGTTTTCCTGTGCTGCAGGACCCTCTGTATGTATATATATATATATATATATATATATATATATATACTGTATATATATATATATATATATATATACAGAGGGTCCTGCAGCACAGGAAAACAGTGACAGGGGCTCTTGGTTACGCTTTAACGCGTTTAAGCTCACTAACTGCGCCAAAGTGTCCCCAATCTGGTGAGTCCTACTCTAACCAGGCAAAAATGCTAGTTTTTATTAGCGTTCTAGTGGGAACCATGCCAAAGGCCCAGGGGTCAGCTAAATGGGAGAAATGAAAATAAAAACACCTCACCTTCTACTAGCTACTGACTGAACTATGAGCACCGCTCATTTATATGCTTAACTGTGTTAGAGGTGGGCGTGGTTATGCACGCTCACAGGGGGAAATAATATAAGCTGAGGGATGAGCAGCACAAACCAAATTTTATGCAATTCTATGCAAAGCATGGACGCAGCACTGGAGAACCCCAATCTCCATAAGAACATATATAAATACAGAGGGTACTGCAGCACACAACAGGAAAACAGTGACAGGGGCTCTTGGTTACGCTTAGACCACACCAGCACCAAAGACCAACAACATTATCTTGGTGCAGATGGAGTCACTGTGCATTGTTCAACCATTCGGTGCACTTTACACAAGGAGATGCAGTATGCAGAGGAAGCCTTTTACCCACCAACAGCACAAACAGAGCCGTTTGAGGTATGCTAAAGCACATTTGGACAAGCCACCAACATTTTGGAATAAGCAAAAATCTATTAACCCTTCGCACTCTCGCATGCAAATGTTCAAACAAATGCATTCACAGATTCACTCATCCGGGCACAACTGTTATCCCTACAGCTAAGTTAAAAGCCGAGGTTTCAGTTCACAGAAGAATGCATTCTTATGCTTAGTCACCTATACTGCGCAGACGTACCCAGGTAAACATAGGTGTCCTAACTCTAGCCCTGTAACATGCATAGTGCAGACATGCAAACACATTCATTGCATCAAACCAATCAATGCATTTTGAAATAAGGTGCTGTGAACTGATGAAACTAAAATTGTTGTTTGGGCATAAAAGGGGCGTTATACATGGAGGAAAAACAACACAACATTCCAAGAAAAACACCTGCTACCTACAGTAAAATATAGTGGTGGGTCCATCATGCTGTGGGGCTGTGTGACCAGTGCAGGGACTGGGAATCTTGTCAAAGTTGAGGAAGGCATGGATTCTACTCAGTATCAGCAGATTCTGGAGACCAATGTCCAGGTATCAGTGACAAAGCTTAAGCTGTGCCAGGGCTGGATCTTTCAACTAGACAACGACCTTAAACACTGTTCAAAATCCACTAAGGCACTCATGCAGAGGAACAAGTACAACGTTCTGGAATGGCCATCTCAGTCCTCAGAACGGAATATAATTGAAAATCTGTGGTTTGAGTTAAAGCTGAGCTGTCCATGCTCGGAAGCCATAAAACCTGAATAAACTAGAGATGTTTTGTAAAGAGGAATGGTCCAAAATACTTTCAACCAGAAGCCAGACTCTCATTGGAACATACAGGAAGTGTTTAGAGGCTGTAATTTCTGCAAAAGGAGGATCTACTTAATATTGATTTAATTTCTTTTTTGTGGTGCCCAAATTTATGCATATGCCTAATTTTGTTTAAACAATTATTGCACACTTTCTGTAAATACAATAAACTTAATTTCACTTCTCAAATATCACTGTGTGTGTCTCCTATATGATATATTTAACTGACATTTTTTATCATAACATCCAACGATTTATACAGGAAAATCATGACAATTAACGACGTTGGCTAAACTTTTGCATCCCACTGTATATATATATATATATATATATATATATATATATATATATATATATATATATACATACTGTGGCTTGCAAAAGTATTCGGCCCCCTAGAAGCTTTCCACATTTTGTCACATTACTGCCACAAACATGAATCAATTTTATTGGAATTCCACTTGAAAGACCAATACAAAGTGGTGTACAGGTGAGAAGTGGAATGAAAATCATACAGGATTCCAAACATTTTTTACAAATAAATAACTGCAAAGTGTGGTGTGCGTAATTATTCAGCGCCCTGAGTTGATACTTTGTAGAACCACCTTTTGCTGCAATTACAGCTGCCAGTCTTTTAGGGTATGTCTCTACCAGCTTTGCACATCTAGAGACTGATATCCTTGCCCATTCTTCTTTGCAAAACAGCTCCAGCTCAGTCAGATTAGATGGTCAGAATTTGTGAAAAGCAGTTTTCAGATCTTGCCACAGATTCTCGATTGTATTTAGATCTGGACTTTGACTGGGCTATTCTAACACATGGATATGTTTTGTTTTAAACCATTCCATTGTTGCCCTGGCTTTATGTTTAGGATCGTTGTCCTGCTGGAAGGTGAACCTTCACCCCAGTCTCAAGTCTTTTGCAGACTCCAAGAGGGTTTCTTCCAAGATTGTCCTATATTTGACTCCATCCATCTTCCCATCAACTCTGACCAGCTTCCCTGTCCCTGCTGAAGAGATGCACCCCCGTATCATGATGCTGCCACCACGATATTTGACAATGTGGATGGTGTGTTCAGAGTGATGTGCAGTGTTAGTTTTCCACCACAAATAGCGTTTTGCATTTTGGCCAAAAAGTTCCACTTTGGTCTCATCTGACCAAAGCACCTTCTTCCACATGTTGCTGTGTCCCCCACATGGCTTGTGGCAAACTGCAAACTGGACTTCTTATGCTTGTTTGTTATCAATGGCTTTCGTCTTGCCACTCTTCCATAAAGGCCAACTTTGTGCAGTGCACGACTAATAGTTGTCCTATGGACAGATTCCCCCACCTGAGCTGTAGATTTCTGCAACTTGTCCAGAGTCACCATGGGCCTCTTGACTGCATTTCTGATCAGCGCTCTCCTTGTTCGGCCTGTGAGTTCAGGTGGACGGCCTTGTCTTGGTATGTTTACAGTTGTGCCATACTCCTTCCATTTCTGAATGATTGCTTGAACAGTGCTCCGTGGAATGTTCAAGGCTTTGGAAATATTTTTGTAGCCTAAGCCTGCTTTAAATTTCTCAATAACGTTATCCCTGATCTATCTGGTGTGTTCTTTGGACTTCATGGTGTTGTTGCTCCTAATATTCTCTTAGACAACCTCTGAGGCCGTCACAGAGCAGCTGTATTTGTACTGACATTAGATTACACACAGGTGCACTCTATTTAGTCATTAGCACTCATCAGGCAATGTCTATGGGCAATTGACTGCACTCAGACCAAAGGGGGCTGAATATTTACGCACACCCCACTTTGCAGTTATTTATTTGTAAAAAATGTTTGGAATCATGTATGATTTTCATTCCACTTCTTACGTGTACACTACTTTGTATTGGTCTTTCACATAGAATTCCAATAAAATTGATCCATGTTTGTGGCAGTAATGTGACAAAACGTGGAAAACTTCAAGGGGGCTGAATACTTTTGCAACCCACTGTATGTGTGTATATATATATATATATATATATATATATATATATATATATATATGGGTTGGACAAAATAATGGAAACACCTTACATGTTGGCATCATTATCTTTGAACATGTTTTAAGCCATCAAAACTTATGGCGTATGTTAATTTTTTTTTGTTTATTACTTTTGTTATTCGATATGTTTAATTTAAAAAAATGTCCAGATATTTAAACCAAAGTGTGTTATAATTTATAAAAATGGCAGATCTCTCAGACTTTCAAAGAGGCTGTAACGATTGTGGAACTTTTTCCGTGATCAGCGCACAACGCGTGCGCTGACACGGCGGAAATCCTCCACAAGCGTATATTTGCAGGCACCCAGCAAAAGGTGCTACGCACCTGTAGAGGGAAATTCCTGTCGGCAGATGGCGCTGGGGAGTGCAGAGGAACCAATCCTCTGTACCTCCACAAGTGCCAGACAGGAATTGTACGAAGCGCAGAACGCAATCGCAAGAGAGGCGATTGCGAATGAGATTGAGCAAAGGGATAGGTTGTATGTGTGTGCGCCAATCCAGTCGCCACCCCGCGACCGCGCACACACAACAGCAGATACGAAATAGGAACGCGATCGCGAGAGGTGCGATCGCCAGACGTGACACAAGGCAGATCAGAATAGAATACGAGGGTAGCAAAGGCACAGCAAATACAATAAGGAGATACGGAAAATAACAAATGCTAGCTAACCGCGAACACCGCACTCATTCGCAACAGTGCACGCGGTTATGCGCGATCTCCATGTGATAAGCACAATAGAGACAAGCACGCCTAACTAACCATTAACAGACAAACATGAAACGGAGGACGTGAGCGCTTGCTTAACGGTTACCTCACCGAGCCTGCAGCAAGCGTAGCGGACAAGACAGACACACGAAAACAGGGACAAACGTGAGATAGGATCCACAGCACTAGCGAAAAGTGGCTAGCGTGATCCAGGTACAGAGTAGCAGAACAGAAGGATCC